>NC_133335.1:33687791-33690291 GCF_042186555.1 Aquarana catesbeiana | reverse complement strand
ACAGTATCCAAATATGTATAGGTGCTTAGGGCTGGACTGGGACAATAATTTGGCCCTGGACTTTATACAGACCGGCCCACTTTACTCCAAACACCTGGTGTTAGCACTTCAATCATCACGGCACCATGGTTGATATGGTGTCAGGATGATTGAAGCGCATTATTTCTATTATTACTTTGTTGTATAAAATAGTTCAACTCACCATAATGCAGAACCAGTGGGAGCCCCGAGCATGTCACTTGCCACCGTTGCACCGGTGCTCTGCATCTACTAGCCTGATTGGTTCCTGCTGGCGGCTCCTAATTCAGATTGATGACAAGCCTAGACTCTTGCACAGTGTCTCAATACCTTTCACCCTATTCCCTTTGTCAGTAACATTCCTTTCATTTCCAGTGGAATAAAAAGTTGTTTTAATGCTACACTTAGTTGGCGCTCTCTCTCTTTCCCCCTCTCTCTTTCCCCCTCTCTCTTTCCCCCTCTCTCTTTCCCCTCTCTCTTTCCCCCTCTCTCTTTCCCCCTCTCTCTTTCCCCCCCTCTCTCTCTCTCTCTCTCTCTCTCTCTCTCTCTCTCTCTCTCTCTCTCTCTCTCTCTCTCTCTCTCTCTCTCTCTCTCTCTCTCTCCCCTCTCTCTCTCTTTCTCTCCCCCCCTCTATCCTCCCTCCTCCCTCCTCTCCCTCTCTCCTCCCTCTCTCCTCCCTGTCACTGAAACCAGCCCACTGAACTACCGGCCCACCGGGAAACTCCCTGTAGTCCCGATGGCCAGTATATGCCTGTAGGTGCTTAGTCTGCAATACACAGTACAATATATAAAATCTGCTACAAGGACAACACCAACAGCATACCTCCCAACTTTCTGAGATGGGAATGAGGCACAACTATTGGCAAAAGTATGTAGGCATAGGACACACCCCTGCCACTCCCCCCTTAAAGGATGATTGTACAAAAAAAAAATTATAGTTAAACCCAAAAGTGCTGGTGTATTTTTTTTTTTTTTTTACCACTACTGTTTCTTTATATTGGATTTGGAATTTACAGATGCAGCAATTTAGAAATTGGATGAAAGAAAGGTTTAGCACTGGGAAACACTTTTTGATATGTAATGCATTTTATATACAACCATATAGATCAGATCAAAATGAGGGACAAATGAGGAGCAAAGAGGGACTGTGTTCCAAACCAGGGGCGGTTCCCCTAAATAAGGGACAGTTGGTTAGGAGCTATGTAACAGAAGTTCAGGTGCAGGAGTTAAGACCCCTTTCACACTTTCACACTGAGCCGCCCCGGGCAACAGCAGTAAAGGGGCACTATTTTTAGCGCCGCTTTACCGTCGTTTTAAACCGCCCTGCTAGTGGCCAAAAAGGGGTTAAATCCACCCGCAAAACACCGATGCAGCGGGGCGCTTTGCCGGTGGTATAGCAGCACTGTCCCATTTTTTTCAATGGGCAGGGGTGCTTTAGGAGCGGAGGGTTCACCGCTCCTAATGTGCTCCAAAGAAGCTGCTGGCAGGACTTTTTCTGACGCCCTGCCAGCGCATGTCATACTTCCTCCACTGTGCAGTTAGTTTTGCACAGAGTGGCCCCGATCCTCCTCTTTTGGGGTCCCCCGGTGGTGCTGGTAGCTCCTCCCCACATTGGGTGTCCTTGGTGCGGGCGCACTCCAAGTCGTGCTTTTGCGCGTACTCACACAGAAAGCAGGACTCGGCCCGCCCCCGGCGCCCCCGTCATTGGATTTGACAGCATCAGGAGCCAATGGCTGCGCTGCTATCAATCTATCCAATCAGGACATGAGACACCAGCTAGAGCTGGTGTGCTTGTTCCCGGCTGGAGAGAGACAGCGTACAGGTTAGTAAAACGGGGGGGTCTACAGCACTACAGATGGTTTTTCACCTTAATAGAATGCATTGAGGTGAAAAACCATGAGGGTTTAGAATCCCTTTTTGATTAACACTTTCTGGCAACTCTTTGGCAGAGTTGGACTGCCATACTGAGTCCTACTGTATTTGTGATTGGAGTGCTAAGACCTGTTATGCTTGAGACTTTATACCAGCACTTCCTGGCAGCTTGTGGAAAAGGAAGATTGCCGTGCTTACAGATTGCTTTGTCATAGAAGAGCCCAGACAGAGATCACCATACATTAAGGCCTGGTTCACATCTATGCATTTTTTAGTGCGTTTTCAGTTTTGCAGAAACACACTTCAGTACATTTAAAATTATTTCCTATGGCTGTAGTTCCCATCTGTGCATTTTATGGAAAGGGCCAGGGACTTTTTTCTGATTTTTGGTTCCATAGACTTCAATGGATCAAAAACGTGTATTGAAAAATGCAAATGCACCTGGGACCATGCAAACTGCAGCCTGCATAGTGTGAACCAGCCCTTATTCCTGTCTTCATGTCAGAGCTAAGGGGCATAAAAGCCTACACTTTCATACATGAGGGCTTCTACCTTGACCTGTCTTCCTGCTGTGGGTATTTTGTGAAACACTGCTGGTACATGATGTACG
>NC_133335.1:33625291-33682791 GCF_042186555.1 Aquarana catesbeiana | reverse complement strand
CGGCCATGTCTTGGTAGGTTTGCAGTTGTGCCATACTCTTTACATTTTCGGATGATGGATTGAACAGTGCTCTGTGAGATGTTCAAAGCTTGGGATATATTTTTATAACCTAACCTTGCTTTAAACCTGTCCAACTTTATCCCTGACTTCTCTGGTGTGTTCCTTGGCCTTCATGATGCTGTTTGTTCACTAAGGTTCTCTAACAAACCTCTGAGGGCTTCACAGAACAACTGAGATTAAATTACACACAGGTGGACTCTATTTACTAATTAGGTGACTTCTGAAGGCAGTCGGTTCCATTAGATTTTAGTTAGGGGTATCAGAGTAGAGGGGGCTGAATACAAATGCACGCCACACTTTTCACATATTTATTTGTAAAAAATTTTGAAAACCATTTATCAATTTCCTTCCACTTCACAACTGCCACCAGTTGATCTACCACATAAAATACATTTGCGTTTTTGGTTGTAACTTAATGTGGAAAATGTCAAGGGGTGTGAATACTTTTTCAAGGCACCGTAGAAGCACCAAACATTTCTCCAAAAGGATAGTTCTAGAATTTCTCCCAAATTCTAAATGCATCTGCAAGGAGCTGTTTTTCATGGCTGTGTAACCCCCCCACACCACCCCCTCCCCCTCCTTTTAGTGCAACCACCGATCTGGAAATTCTGGTTTGTAGCTCTGTTCTCTTTTATAGTGTGTATATCCTCTATTGTCTATTATTCTAAATCCATTCAATATGAGCTAATCTACCCAGGGGAGTTTAATAATTCAGACTTTAGGTGCCTAATTTACAACTCGTTGTGATGACAATGAGGCACTGTAAAAAAGGGGTTATTTGTTGTGATTTTTGTAAAGCCTAGTACACATGGGCTGAATGTCAGGTGGCATCGGCCGGTTCAATAGAAACTGGGGGAGCTCTTCCCCCCCCCCTTTTTTTTTTTTTTCCCAACCACTGAAAGTGTGGAAGAGGGAATGCCTCCTGCTGTGGTATTTTATTCTGGGGGAGCCCTCCCCATCATCAGAACACAATGATCAGTGTTTCCGGCTGTAGATGGCAGCACCGATCGTTCGGGAAAAACCCAACAGTCTAGTTGTACACAAGCCGATCGATAGACTTGTGTACAACCAACTTTCCCCTTGCATGCTAAAACAGCTGAATTTCGATCCTTAACATGGATGGGAGTGTGGAATCTGTAAATGATATAGCAGAAACACAACTGACAGCTCACCCAAGACAAATGTAACTAACTGCACAATTAAAGGGGAACTATGGTCCCTTTGTGAAAGTTAGCCATTAAAGTTTCTGTTCAATTTGTTTTTTCATTTTTATTGGCATTACCGAATATACTCGAGTATAAGTCGACCCGAATATAAGCCGAGGCACCTAATTTTACCACAAAAATCTGGGAAAAGGTATTAACTCGAGTATAAGCCGAGGGTGAGAAATGCGCAGCTACTGTAAGTGGAAAAGAGGGTCAACAATGCCCATTTGCAGCCTCACTGTGCCCATTTGCATGCCTCACTGTGCCCATTTGCAGCCATAGGTCCCCCGAACTTCAAACTCGGTAATTAAGGGTTCCTAGATGCCCCCTAGCTGCAGCCAAAATTTGGGGTCTCTGGACCCAAAGGGTCCTGAAATGACATTGCTGCAGTTGGACACAGTTAATGGACTTTGGGGCCCTGTATCTCGGGGCCACTTGGTACTAGGAACCCCAAATTTGGTGTGCAAACCCAGTGGAAATAGCACTACAACATATCCAAACCTATGGTTCCTAGAACCAAGTGTCCCCGAGATATTGGCCCCCAAATTCGGTTTGCAAAATGTCATTCTCTGCTGCAGAAAAGTGCTTGACTCAAGTATAAGCCGAGGGGGGCACATTCAGCACAAAAAAATGTGCTGAAAAACTTATACTCAAGTATATACGGTAAACTGGTACTTATTACACACAGTAAGTTCCAATAATTGTAATGACCATACAGTAATTGTCTTTGTATTCTGGCTGTGCCTTGGTTATCCTATCAAATATAGTGTCTTTGTCTTTTCCAACAGGAGACTTTTTAAAATCTCTAGTTATGTGAAACATTTACAGTGCCCCTGAGAGCCATAGCTTGTGACTTCTGTGGTCACGTAAGGGAGCTCAGATACGGTGATTTTTTATTTTTTTTATTTATTCATGGCATAAAACTTTTCTTCCCTTTTTTATATGATGCTGATTGTTTGTTTGCCATACTGATTCATATAATGTATTATTATTAGGTCTGCTTTAGGAATTCATGAAAATATATATATAATCAGCGCAATAAACAATGTGGTTGTGAAAATAAAAATAATCAATATAATAGCCTACTAATAGGCTTGACGTGATTGTTTGTATAAAAATTAATAAAGCGCTGATGTGAATGAATGTATCAAATTGTGAACCAAAAATGATATTAAGATGAACAAATGATGGTGACTGCTATTATTGTGTTCTGTGCTGATATCACCAAAAAGTGAATATATAAAAAGTTAATAAAGCGCTACCATCAACCTTAATATAGCACAGTGATCCAGTAAATAATGTGACCCAATAAAAGATGTGATCCTATAAAAAATAAATAAACTAATCCTATATATGTGTCCAGTAAACCACACTAGATATAAATTAATTATTGTTCTTCCAAAATGCTTGTCGATTTCTGGAAATACTGAGAAAAAAATAAAATACCACTCATTTGGAAGATAAAACAAAAAAGGACAACTATACTAAAATGATCAGGTGTGTAGTCTCTGATGATGTTCACATGTGGTGGATTGCTTTCAATCCTTCATAGATTGATATTGCTCAAACAAAAAGAAAGGACATACCTCATTGCGCAAATAAATAAACTAAAAACTGGCTCCTCCTACGCGTTACATCACTGACACGTGACTTGAAAAAGTCACGTGCCAGTGATGTAACGCGTAGGAGGAGCCAGTAACCCCAGTGCTGTGTGAGCAGTAACAACCAAGCGAGGAGATTGTTTCTGAATATATCCAACTGACCTTCTTAAATGCGATCTTATTGCGGGGCATGTGTGAGTGCAACTGTGTTTTATTACCCACATGTCGTTTTTAGTTTATTTGCACAATGAGGTATGTCCTTTCTTTTGTTTGAGCAATATCAATCTATGAAGGAATGAAAGCAATGAAGATTTGAAAGCAATCCACCACATGTGAACATCATCAGAGACCACACACCTGATCATTTGGGTACCGTTGTCCTTTTGTGTTTTATCTTACAAATGAGTGGTATTTTACTTTTTTTCCCAGTATCTCCAGAAATCTACAAGCATTTTGGAAGAACAATAATTAATTTATATCTAGTGTGGTTTACTGGACACATATATATATATATATGATTAGTTTAATTATTTTTTATAGGATCACATCTTTTATTGGATCACATTATTTATTGGATCACTGTGCTATATTAAGGTTGATGGTAGCCCTTTATTAACTTTTTATATATTGAGGTGATTGCTGTCTACACCACTTAGTGTATCAACTTGTGACTCACAATAGGTAATAAATGTAGCACTGACCCCCGAAGGAGCTGCTGTATTTTAATTGGGCTGTACTCTGCTTCGTTACCCCTTTGATTTCTCTCAGTCCCTCTGACACAGCTGTGATGTAATATAGTGTGCAGTCAAAAACCTTAAAGACAGTTTCACAATACACAATGTAATATACCTTTTTGTCTTTACCTTTGATCTCCAGTCTCCACTTGGCCCATAATGCAAAGGAAAACAACACTCACACAAAATTACTTAAACAAGAACTTTGTTTACTGTATTTACTTTAAAGTAGAACAATACAATAGTTGTACTGTCAGACCAAAGTAGCGTGACTGTCAACAGATTTTAATAAAGTATAGTACAATCTTTAGGGAGCTCCCATTACTTGATATCACAGTAACTTTAATATGGCAATGAAACACAAAGCCTTGTGTTTTATTAGACAGTCCTTCTTTTCTTCTTTCTTCTGCTAGCTATGAATAAAGTGAACTTGTAATCCAATGGTTAATGACTCCCGATCAAAGCAAACTGAATATTGAATCAAAGTTATGGTACTGCAATTATCTCTGAGTGAAAGTACATCAAGGAAACTTTTGGGCAACAGCCCTCTCACCCAACCAGGTCAGTGTTGTCAGAACGTTCCGCTCTGGTGTACAGGGTCCTGTCTCTGGCCAGCTGGCACCTCCGCACTGCTCCACTCCACACAATGAGACACTCTGGAACTCCCAGATGGCTCCGACAGGCTCCTCTGGCTCCTTCCCAGTCTTGCCCCGCTGCCATCCCAGCTCACAGGTGTGTCACAGTATTGCTGCTCGCATCGCTCTTCCATGGAGGTAGGCCACGCTGGAGACCTCACACAGATCCTCCCAGGCTGGCCATGCGTGTCCAAGAGACCTAAGATGGCCGCGCCGAGCCCTTTTATAGTCTTCCCACAATGCAGTTCTGTTCTCCTGATGTTCATGGGAGTTAATGGGCATTATGGGTAGGTCAAGTTAATGTCAACAAGCAAAACACTTCCATGTCAACTCCTTGACAAATTAAAAATAAAAATGCAGTCCTTTCATATTTTGGCCGCTAGATGGCTCCAGATGCTAAGCTATAACACAACATTAATTATATATAAAAAATGTGACCTCTACATAAACAAAAAACTCAAAAATCAAGTCCAAATATTAACAAAATTCCACCACAGTGCAACTTTTAGTGACAGTTCATTGATATTCAGTGACCACCACCTCTAGCTGGAACGCCTGCTCACCTCCCAATATTGACCCCACTACAGAGTCACACACACCTGCAGTAATATCTCTCAGGATGCCTCGGACAAACCCTTCCTCCTCTTGGTGTTCATGGACAAGACAGACCTCCTCCCCAGGTTCTCACGATATGGACCCCACTACAGAGTCACACACGCCTGGTGAAATATCTCTCAGGATACCTCGAGGAACACGAATCCTCTTAACAGTGCACCTAGACAGCTCAGACCTCCTCCCGGGATCTCATTCAGTCATGTGTAGCCATATAAAACAAAGGCAAACCATAGTGCTCTCTGCTAATACCATTTAATAAAACTTAACTTGGTGATAAAATACTCACATACAAATGTGAAAAACATGCATATCATCAATATTGATGAAAACGGAGAAAAATGTGCTGAATGGCAGCATCTCGCACCTGTATGTGTTACGCTCTCTAACGAGCTTCTTCAGCAGGTGAGGAGCCGTCAGAAATGAGAGGAATAAACTTCTACCTTATCAATCATCACACAATTGCGGACACCTGTATACTCAGCTGAGGGGGATCATGGGTGACACTGGAAGTTGTGTCACATGACATGACCTCTTCCTTCCTGGTGTCTAACGTGTGGGCACTTCTGCCTACACCTGACATCATATCCTCTTCCTCCCTGCTTAGTGTTTACTCTGTGGGCACTTCTGCCCTACTCCTGAACAGGAAGTGACATATCTAAGATGTGAACCTATCACTCAGGGCTAAGAGAAAACCGGAAATGACAGGACCAGGAGTGACGTTCCAGACCCGACTCAAAACTGGAAATGACGGGACCAGGAGTGACGTTCCAGACCCGACTCAAAACTGGAAATGACGGGACCAGGAGTGACGTTTCGGACCCGACTCAAAACTGGAAATGACGGGACCAGGAGTGACGTTCCGGACCCGACTCAAAACTTGAAATGACGTTCCGGACTGGAATCTAATCGATCCTGATGTTCACTTCCGCCCTTACAGGCTGCCCTATTCCTAAATCACTAAAATTTCAATCCAGGAACTAGCTAACATTGTGGAACTCTACTCGTTCTGTGTGTCTCTAACCCACTGAAGAGCATCAGAGACTGCTTTAGGAATTGTGCCCACAGAGCTCAAGTTTGAAACCATTTTAGTGGGTGTGTACGTAATTAAATTGCTTAACATGGGGACGTTTAGACTTGTTGTTTGACAAATTTAGTTGTCCCAGTACAAACATTGTTCTAGAACCCCAGACCCGCGATGCCCTTAAGCTTCTCTTGTGCAGGTGCCTCTGATTGCCTAATGACTGACGTTCTCAAGAATCTTAATGAAACAGGTTTTGTTCCCTCTCCTAGACAAAGAAAAGTTTTTTTTCAAATATTGGGCACGCCTGTCCCCTGCTTCAGGGGCAAAGTATGCATTTAGCCAACACTTATCTCTGTCATGTGTATTCCAGTATCTGCTTTCCAGGTGGTGAGAAGATATATCTGTGTCTCGGAGAAAATGCTTGAGGATACACATGTACTGAGAACTATTTGGTTGCCCAGGCAGCTAGGGATAGGCTTTGTCCAATGTGTGATAATTAAAACCAAGTCTCCTTTATCTAGGTGTCACAACAAATCCTGTTTCTAGTTATACAATTACATACAAATAAATACAACTACATGTTTTAAGAATGTATTCTACCTGTTGATCACTTGAATCTGATCTCAAAAAAGATAACAAAGCTAAATTGGTAAAGGAGTTAAAGAGGACTTTAAAGCGGTGTTTCACTGTCTACACATAATTTTTTTTTTTCTACCACTGACACTGTTTAATCCATTTAAATCTTTAACTTACTTTTTCCGTTTCTGCAGCTTTCTGCTCTCATTTTCCTTTAGTAAAGATAACTTTTAAAACTTCCTGTAGTTGGTTTTCATCTTGCCTGTGGGCATGTGAATCCCACAGGCATCCTCTTCCGGGATACGGTGATGCAGCTCGACCAGCATGCACCGCCCGTTCTAGCCCCGATCTCGCGCATGCGCAGTGAAGACAAAACATAGCACCGTCAAGAGCTCAGGTTGCCATCACAACCGGCGTCATCGTAGGAAGTCCCGCCCCGTTGTGATGGCAAGTCTCACGAGATTTGGCGGAGGTTATCCGCAATGTCTCCTGGGATGAAAGACAATGAGATCCCAGGAGACATTGCGGGTAACGAAGGATATGACGACAATACCCGCAAAGTCCACGCCCACAGCCGCAGGGACAGAAGAAAAGAAACACAGATAACGTAAGGTAAGTAAAAAAAAAAAAAAAAAAAAGCTCCATATGGCACTCGGTGTTGCTTTTAGAAGCCACCGAGATGCTGATTCAAAAACGGGTGAAGATCCGCTTTAACCCTGATGGGTTTTTCTTCCTCTTTTTTTCCCCCTGCAAAGTAAAAGCATAATGGGCTAGTATGCATCCCCTACTAGCCCCATTATGTGGCACTTGCCTGCAAACGAAGGCTGCGCCATCCCTGCTGATTGCCGCATCCATCTTCGTCCCTCTTCCTTCCGGGCCCACGGACTCCGGCTCTGTGAGTTGCATGAACCAGCCGAGATTTGACCTGTCTACGGCTGGCTTTAGAAAATCAGCCCAAATATAGTACAACAATACACAGATATTACTCCTGTTAAAATGCTCATAACTTTTGAGACCGACTATGCAATGCAGTTTTGCAAATGTAGTTGCAAAAATTTTTCTAAAAGATAGAGTATAAATGTAAATTATTCTATATAGACAAATCCCATTAGGCTTTGTTTAGACTTGCGGTTGGGGGGTGACAATAATGCATGGTTGAACTGTGTTTGTTTTTTTTTTTTTTTTCTGCCTGGCAACTGCCCCCCTTAATGTAGCAATCGAACGCTACACAGTCATGCAAATGGTTAAGTGCCACAAATGCCCCTACATTTAGTGTGGATGGGGGAATCCCTCCTGTGGAGCTTTTGTATTCTGACAGCAGGCGGTATCAGTGATCGAACGAAAAAACCTGACAGGCTGGTTGCACTTACGTTGATCGAACGATAACTTCAGTACAACCAGCCTACCCATATATGGATTAAAATGTGTATGGTTTCTGCTGAACAAGATGATTTACAGTCCATCTATAGCTGTCTTTAAGACACTTTATTGTACACCATGTACTCCTAAGGCAGGCCATAGACAGTGCAAATTCCTTTCCTGCAGCCATGGGTTGCAGGAAAGAGATTCACATGATCCCCCCATCAACACAGATAGTGTTGACAGGGTATTCCCTCCTGCCGAGCAATTATCTTCTCCTGGTAGGGGGGGAGAAGCCGTCCCCGCCGGGTGAAGACAGTGATTATCGCTAGCATCTATAGCAGCAGCTTGCGATAATCGCAAGCGAATCTGGCAGGCTGCTTGTACCTAAGTTGATCGATCGCTCAACTTGGTACATTCAGTCTGCCCGTCTATGGCCAGCCTAAGGGGTTCGTTTACCCTTTAGGCCAGGGGTAGGCAACCTCGGCACTCCAGCTGTGGTGAAACTACAAATCCCATCATGCCTCCTAATTTTCAGGGTCCTGCAATGTCTCATGGGACTTGTAGTTTCACCACAGCTGGAGGGCTGGGGTTGCCTACCCCTGCTTTATGCCATGTATAGCAGAACTGAAGGAATTATTTTTATTTATTTTTTTTACAGTTTTTAGGATGGGTAAATCCCAATTTCCTCAGATGAAAGTGAGAACCTTCTAAATGCTTATTGATGGCTCACAGGAAGATCCTAACCAAACCCTGACATACTGCAATGTTCTGATCAGACTTCCTGTAAAGGCATCAATTAGATGTTTTACGGCTTCAGCAAATCCCTGCATATCAGTTATCTGCCAAGTAATGGTATAGCAGAATGGTTATTTAACTGTTCCTGAGTTGAGATAGCAGGACCTTTTGAAATTCCAGACCCTTGTAGAATAGTACGAAAACAAGAGAAGGGCGCACAGACCTAGTGCAATGCCATTAAAAACATTTACTCAAGGATAAAAAATGATAGACAGAATACTCAGAAATGTGTGTTGTAAAAACACTTGTCAAAACGCAATGCAACCAATCGCCTCTAGGACTGCTGGAATGCTCCAAAGGTGCAAGGAGACCAGATGACATCCGTGATGGCTAGGCTGACGCGTTTCGAGGGAGAACCCTCTTCCTCAGAGCTATTTTGATCACATGGTACCAGTGCTGAGCATGCCAGCCCGATACATGATGCAACCTTGTACCCAAACAACATTTTTTGAGACAGATAGAGCTTTCTTTTTGTGGTATTTAATCACCACTGGGTTTTTATTTTTTACTATAAAAAAAAAATTCTGAGTTTCTGTTATAACATTTTGTAAATCGGTAATTTTTCTCCTTCACTGATGTGCGCTGATGAGGCGGCATTGATGAGGCGGCACTGATGGGCATTGATGAGGCGGCATTGATGAGGCGGCACTGATGGGCATTGATGAGGCGGCACTGATGAAGAGGCACTAATATGCAGCACTGATAGGCATCTCTTATGGGCACTGATAGGCGGCACTTATGGGCACTGACAGGCAGCACTGATAAGTGGCACTGATGGGAGGAAATGCTGCTGTTAGGCGCCTTTCACACTGGGGCGGCGTCTGAGGTAAAGCACCACTATTGTTAGTGGCGCTTTACCGTCAGTATTTGGCCCCTAGTGGCCGAGAAAGGGTTACAAAGCGCCTCTGCAGAGGCGCTTTGCCGGCGATATAGCCGCGCTGTCCCATTGATTTCAATGGGCAGGAGCGGTGAAGGAGCGGTATACACCGCACCGAAAATGCTGCTAGCAGGACTTTTTTTCCTGTCCTGCTAGCGCAGCGCTCCAGTGTGAAAGCCCATGGGGCTTTCACACTGGAGAGACAGCAGCGACTGTTTTGGGTCAGTTTGCAGGCGCTATTTTTAGCGCAATAGCGCCTGCAAACCGCCCCAGTGTGAAAGGGGTCTTAGTGTGAGGATAGGAATGCAGATTAATCTTAATTTCCTTGTTTGCTTGTGATCAGCTGTGATTGGACACAGCTGATCACATGGGGTAAAGAGCCTTGTCATCTTTACCAAGATCGGTGATGCGCCATATCCCAGGAACACAAAGCACCGCCGATCGCCATGCTGAGAGTAGGACTATGTTCTATGACGTTCTCCCAGAATGAGAGGGCCACCTTGCGCCTGTCAATTGTCAATGGTCAAGGGATTCAGACTCTACCACTTTCCTCAGAACCCTGCAATTGCCGCAGCTGGTTGATAATTGTAAAGTCACTCCCTTTCACAATCACAGAAAAACAAACAGATATTTCTTCAGAATAAAAAAAGTTTGTTAAAATCCTTGAAACACAACACATAGTGGCAATGGGCCTTTCATTTATTTTTTTCCTAATGTAATTTCACCTATAGTTTTAAAAAGGTTTTTAAGCTGAATTATCACAATGAGGACTCACTAAACATATAAAAAGAATTATCACAATGAGGACTCACTAAACATATAAAAAAGTGCTTCTTGTCGTTCTAGAGAACTTTAGCACCCTTATGCCGCGTACACACGGTCGGACTTTTCGTCTACAAAAGTCCAACGGACGCTGACGGACTAAAGCTGGCTGGTAATCCGATCGTGTGTGGGCTTCTCCGGACTTTCAACGGACTTTTTTAGCCTCAAATCCGACGGACTTTAGATTTGAAACATGCTTCAAATCTTTACGTCGTAACTACGACGGACCCCGAAGTCCGCTCGTCTGTATGCTAATCCGACGGACAAAAAAACGACGCATGCTCATAAGCAAAAACTAAACGGAAGCACTCGGTCTAGTAAAACTAGTGTTCATATTGTAGGTAGCACATTCCTCACGCTGCAAAATCTGTGATCGTTGAATGCAGCGCATTTAATGTCTTCTTTACGAATGCTATAAAGAATGAAGATGTTTTGCTGTTCATATTCAAACAGAGTTCTCCCAAACAGATTTCTGGATTCTTTTTCTCTTTGATCTCATGAATGACATGGTATGCTTTTTCAAAACAATGTTTCCATACTAATAATACTTTTTAAACTTTTTTTTTTTTTTAGTGGAGTCATCTTTTCTTGTAATTTTTATCCAGATATTTATTTTATGATTGTTGTGGAACTTTTTTTCTGTTTATCTCTAAATTTTTTTGTAAAGTTACCACAGGGAACCCATTTTTATATATATTTTTTAATTTTTTTTTAATGTTTGTAAAGTTACCACAAAGAACCCTTTATAATTTTTGTTTTTATAGTGATTTGTTATTTTTTTTATATAAAGTTAACCCAAAGAACCGTTTTTGGTTATGTTTCTTTTTTTTTTTAAATACTTACCACTCGAACATTATTAACATTATTTTAATCTATTTTTGTTGTGTTTTTGCAAAATCAATGAGATTGTTGTCCCTTGTTAATTTAAAACATTGTGTCTAAAATCTATGATTTAAAATAAAAAACCTAAACTCAAAAAAGATCCATTTATTTATGGTCTAAATAAAATAAAGAGGAAGTCAACGCTGGAAAAAGTATGTGTACAAGATAATGGGGATCTTGAGGAGTCCATATAAGAGGGAGCACAATCTGGTCCAAGAATCCCAGAGATCAACAGCACCAGCAGATGATCTAGATGTCCCCAGACTGTGGTCCTACAACAGCCTGCGTCTTCTGTCAGACCAGACTGAACCCAGGTCATCACTTTCTTCTCTTCCCTGCAGCCTTTCCTCCACGCTGCCCTGCAGCCTTCCCTGTAGCCTTCTTTTGAGGCTGTGGCTCTGGTGTTTCAGTTGTGGCAGGAGGAGGAGGAGGAGGAGGAGGGGGGGCTGCCTCATGTAGTTGGGTGTTTTGTGTTAGCGTGCCCTGCAGCCCCTTCTGGATTGTTTCCCCAAATAGTCGCTCACAAATGAGGCGCTGCTCCCAATCCATTTGAAGAAGCCTGCTGGCTAAGTAGCAGCCATAGGACTCTTCCGCTTCGGGGGGGCTCTTTAAAAAACGGGTGGCCTCTTGCATGAGGCGCAGGGATGCCTCCTGTGTGACCGTCCCCTTCCTGGCCCTTTTTTTGGGAAGGGGAGGCACTTGGGATTCGGTCAGGCTCCTACTGGGCCCAGCCACCTCACTTGGCCCAGCCACCTCACTTGGCCCAGCCACCTCACTGGGAGCAGCCACCTCACTGGGAGCAGCCACCTCCTGCCTGACACTGGGCCCAGCCTCCTCCAGGATGATGGTGAATCCGGCCTCCTCCAGGCTGTCCATGGGCCCGGTCTCCTCCTGCCTGCCACTTTCCCCACATTCCTCCTGGATGGACTCATCCTGTGTATAAAAAAAGGACAATAGTTTTAGTATATTTTTTTGGGTTCATCAATGACACACAGTTTGCTTCTCATGACTAGCAAATTCAATGTGAATACATCTCTTTAATAAAAGAGTCTAATCAGACACCCTAATTATTTCAAGCAGGTGCCAAAACATATTTAGCCACTCCTGTCAATTTATATGTATACACAATTTTGAGGGCAAAATTATTTTAGACAATTATAACATCCAGTTAACATCATTAATATTAGTACAGTAAATATTTGTTAAAATAATTTACCTGACTCCAGATGGTCATATCCGGTTCATCCAGGATGGAAGACCCAGCTTGCTCCTCATCAGCCTCTGCTGGGGTGGAGGGAAGGGTGGAGGGAAGGGTGGAGGGAAGGGTTGAAAGTGATGCCCTGGCTTCAGTCTGGTCATCAAGAAAACGGAGTTGATTGTAGTACCACAGCCTGGGTACATAAACATCATCTGCTGATGCTCCTGATCTCCTTGATTCCTGGATCTTCTTATGTTCCCTCTTATACATGTTCCTCAAGACCCCAATTTTCTTGAGCAATGTCTCCATTGTTGCTTCCGGGATGGTCGCCTGGACAAAGGCCAGAAGTCTCTCCAGCGTTGACTTCCTCCACATGCTTTGCATAATACTGTGGGTGTTTCACCTCCCACAAATTCCTCATCTCTCTATATTTAGAAATAAAAGCAGTAAGGAACTCTGGATCCTTAAATAGGGGATTCATAATGTCTGTATAAAAGATAAAGTCACAAGACAAAAAACACTTTTATTGGGTTTCTGCTAAACCCTCATCATCTTATCCCTATGTAGGCCTCATCAATCTGTCAAGCCATATAGGCTGCTTGCTACAAAGTCTTGACCAAAAGTATAAATTTTAAATTACCTTCGTTTAGTAGCGTCCCGGTCCACTATCACCTACGCACAGAACGTACGTACGACACGTGCGCAAGGCCCCTCTTTATACACTACGCATGTGTGAAACTCCGCCTGCGTCGCCCGCCCCTGACGTTCGATTTTAACTCATGTTCTCCGCCCCTTAATTCTACACACAGAACGTACGTACGACACGTGCGCAAGGCCCCTCTTTATACACTACGCATGTGTGAAACTCCGCCTGCGTCGCCCGCCCCTGACGTTCGATTTTAACTCATGTTATCCGCCCATTTTTAGTTACGGCGCGTAGTGGGGTGAATAATGACACACCACATGTTAACTACCTCAGGTAGTGAAAAAAGCCCGGAGGCTGGAACGTCAACCAGATCTGTGAGGCCTAGATTTAAGGCCTCCAATATGAGTTTTGAAGAGATGGTGGAGATGGTGGCCATTCTTCAAAAAAAGGACTATGATGGGAAGTATGGGCCGTACGCCCGGCCAAATTTGCGCAAGGCCAAAATAATGGCGAAGGTGGTGGACACTTTACAGGCTTCTTTTGGGGTACAGCGCTCCAGAGATCAACTTAGAAAAAGATGGTCTGACCTGAAACTCAGGGAGCCGGATCAGTTCAGACGGATCCGGAAAGTGCTGAAAAAAAGTAAGTACCTGTGTTTTCATCTTGTGTTGATTACCTCGTATACCGCTCCATGTGCTTTTCATTCCTCTACGATTGTTTGCATCGTTTGAAACGATCTTTTAATAAACATCGCTACATATCTATATATAATAAATACATCTCTCTCTCTCTCTCTCTCTCTCTCTCTCTCTCTCTCTCTCTATATATATATATATATATATATATATATATATATATATATATATATATATATATATATATATATATATACACACACACACACACACACACACACACACACACACACACACACACACACATATATATATATATGTATATGTGTATATATATATATATATATATGTATATATATATATGTGTATATATATAGATATATATATATATATATATATATATATATATATGTATATATATATATATATATATATATATATATATATATATATATATATGTATATATATATATATATATATATATATATATATATATATATATATGTATGTATATATATAGGTAGATAGATATAGAATTTTTTTCTTTTTTTTAAATTAAATTAATATCTATTTTTAGATTTAGATTTTGTTTGAGATTGAAGATTTATATTTAGTTATAGATATATAGAGAGAGAGAGATCCAAAGATTTTTTGATATATTTTGATATTGATATCTAGATATCGAGATATCTATCCATCTTGATATGTCTTTAGAAATTAAAATCTTGAAGTCTACTAGGAACTCTACACAAACAGACAATTTGTACACCACTTCACTACAAATGTTTGAAGATTAGTATGTACTAAAATATCTGTGTGCTAAGTATATTAATTTTTGGCTTCACATAGGGGAAAAATCACTCAGCCAACAAGAGGAACCCAGTCCCCCCCCAGCAAAAGAACATACTTGGGAAATCAGCCCAAGCCCCACTGAGGATGTGGAGGAAGGAGAGGTGGGCGACATGGGCACCCCACCAGGTGAGTGTCTGACACACCAGCTTACGGTAATCTATGCATGGCTGCCTTTTCTTTTATGTAATTTTTCTACTCTATTTTAGGTGATCTGGTTGTGCTTGAGTCAAGCAACAGCGCCACCCCCGAGGATGTTCAGGAATTATGCGACATGGGCACCCCACCAGGTCAGTGTCTGAGACACCAGCTTTATGGTAAGGTAAACTATGTATGTGTGCATATTTCTAAACACATTTTTTTGTTTCATTCCACTTTAGGTACAAGAAGTGACTATTTCACCTCAGACAGTGCCCAACGGCTAATTGGTCAAATAATGGCCTGGAATGGGGAGATCGATGAAATGCGTAATCGGCTGGATCGTATGCAGCAGGAAATGAAGGACATGATTGATGTTTTGGGTCGAATCTAAATGCCCTTTTTGAAACCACAAAACATCGATCATGTCCTTCATTTCCTGGTTTGCTGACCCCATTCTGGGCCTTCTCTTTATTATTTTTGGTCAAATTATATGGCTGTTTAACAGCATTTAAAAAAGGAGGGCTGTTTAGAGAAAATACCTTAAAAATCCAAAAAAAAAAAAAGTGATTTTAAAAAACCCAAAAAAAAAAAAAAAAAGTGATTTTCAAAAACCAAAAAAAAAAAAGTGATTTTAAAAAACCAAAAAAAAAAATGGATTTTAAAAAACCAAAAAAAAAAAAAAAAAGTGATTTTCAAAAACCAAAAAAAAAAAAAAAAGTGATTTTAAAAAACCAAAAAAAAAAAAAAAAGTGATTTTAAAAAACCAAAAAAAATAAAAAATGGATTTTAAAAAACCACAAAAAAAAAAAGGGATTTTAAAAAACCAAAAAAAAAAAAAAAAAGGGATTTTAAAAAACCAAAAAAAAAAAAAAATGGATTTTAAAAAACCAAAAAAAAAAAAAAATGGATTTTAAAAAACCACAAAAAAAAAAGTGATTTAAAAAAAAAAAAAAAAAAAAAATGGATTTTAAAAAACCACAAAAAAAAAAAAAAAAAAAAAAAAGGATTTTAAAAAACAAAAAAAAAAAATTAGAAAAACGCATGTTTGCTAAAATCAAAATGCCCAAAAAATTGTATTTTTGATTATGTAAAAATATTTAACTATAATTATATTTTTCGAAATTATTAAGATATCATTATATTTTTGTCTAGGAACATTTTATACTAAATGCATAACTGAATGCATAACAACGATTAATAAAAACATCTGCTTAGGAATTAAAGAAATGTGTGGCTTGTTATTTCAGTGCTCAGTATCAGTTTGGTTATAATTTAAAAAAAGTTGTTTACAGTGGCAATGGAGCTTATTTAGACATTTAAAAGGAAAATACAGTTGGCACTACAACTGCTCGACCATAACCTAGGAGAAAGCCCAAAAGAAAGGCAAGCAATAAATATAATTCACGATTTCATCAAGATTTTTTTATTTTAAAATATTTAGATATCCTGGCCCATTGCAATGGCCCCCCTACCCATAAAATAATTAACATATTGCTGTCTAACTTGACGGGCACTTTGGGGGGCCAAGCCAGTACGGACAGTATCCAGGCCCGTAAGGTTGTCATCGATAAGTCTGGCCTCAGGCCCAACTGTTACCATATAATTTGGAGAATGTTGTTGTAAAAAGTTGTGCAGGATGCAGCACGATAAAATGATAAAATTAAGTTTGTATTCCGCCAAATTAATGGAGGTTTGAAACAGGCGGAACCGCTGGCCAGAATCCCAAACGCATTCTCAACCACTCTTCTAGCTCTGGCCAGCCGGAAATTAAAAACCCTCCTCTCCGGGGTGAGGGTTCTTTGCGGGAATGGCCTCATGAGGTGCTTGCTCAGAGCGAAGGCTTCATCGGCAATGAAGACAAAGGGGAGTCCTTCCACGTTATCCGCATCAGGTGGCAATCCCAGGCCACCACTCTGGAGACGCTGGCAGAACTCCGTCTGGGCAAATACTCCTCCATCCGACATCCGGCCATTCTTCCCCACGTCCACATATAAAAATTCATAGTGTGCCGACACCACCGCCATTAAAATAATACTGTGGAACCCCTTATAATTAAAATAGTATGACCCCGAATGGGGTGGTGGCACGATGTGGACATGTTTCCCATCTATAGCCCCTCCACAATTGGGAAAGTCCCAACGGGTGGCAAAATGGGATGCCACAGTCTGCCATTCCTGTGGCGTTGAAGGAAACTGGGGAATCAAACAAGAAAACCAAAATCATTAATTTTGAAGATAACATTGCAAGAAAATTACACAATTAAAAACATTATTCCCCAGCATCAGTATAACATTAAATAATTTAAATCTTCGGGAAGAACTAATATGGAAAGGCACACTTATCAGATTGCTCACCCCCTCTGATGGAACATTGATTACATTTTAGGGGGTTGTGAAATCCCTAAAAAAGATTACTTTTAGGACACGCAGGGATTTAGGGACTAAAAAGGCTACAAGACTGCAGTTGTCGCACTCTGCAAGTGCAGTTGCTACCCAGCTTACAGTAAATGAGGTAAGGTAAAAAGGCAGTCATGTTGCAAGGAGTACACAATCACATGCAAGGGCAATTAATGAAAACACTTTGTGGCTTGCATATGATTTGATGATGGAAATCAGCAGAGCTTCTGCTCATTTACTAAAGCACTGGAACAAATGCACTTGGAGAGTGCACATGCATTTTGCAAAGTGCAACATATATTTGCTTTATACAAATCAACACCACAGAACATTCTAGCAAATTTTTACGAGGGTGGGGGTTGGGAAATCAAGCTAATTGCTAATTATAAGCACACTATTTGGATTGAGTTTAGGTGGGGGGGAGGGGGTTGGGAAATCAAGCTAATTGCTAATTATAAGCACACTAAATACACTCAAACAAAATACATTCAAAATGAGTAGACTAGGTGGATATGTGCCCATCATTGCATGCTGGGGAGGTTATTGAAGGAAAATATACATGCATGACAAAAAAGAACAGGAAAAAAATCCAGCATGTGTGAGGATAAAAAGGGGACATTCACACTATATTGCAATGATGGTAAGTAGTGTTTGAGGCAAGAAATACATTACATTATCAAAGATTACATAAAAGAACATGTGATGCTAATAAAAGAAAAATATCTTACCTTAATATAGTCCTTCTGCAGGACCTGGATGATGGCAGAACAGGTCTCTGGGATAATGATCCCCAGAGCCTGGGGGGAGATGCCTGTCGAGAACTTGAGGTCCTGCAGGCTTCTCCCTGTCGCCAAGTACCGCAACATGGCAACTAGCCTCTGCTCCGGAGTGATGGCTTGCCTCATGCAGGTATCCTGCCTGCTGATATAGGGGGTCAGCAAAGCCAACAAACGGTCAAAAATGGGGTCCGTCATCCGGAGAAAGTTCCTGAAATCCTCAGGATTATTCTCACGGATCTCACGGAGCAATGGCATGTGACAGAACTGGTCACGCTGGAGCAACCAATTCTTGGTCCATGAACTCCTCCTCGCCCTGTTCATGGACTGGTCTTGGTCTGAAGAATAAACTACAGCACCAAACACATACAATGCACGAGCTCGACGACGAGTACGTACAGGTAACATGGTTTCAAAACGGTCGGCTGGTCAGAATGCACTAAACAGAACGCACTGAAGAACAGCAAGGCCTGTGAAGAGCGACCTGAAAATCAGGAACGAGCGGACAATAAAACAGAGATTTCTCAATGCCAACTGACCAAACGCACTGAAAAGCAGATACAAACCTCACAAGCACAGACTGAACAACAGTTAAAACGAACTGAAAAATACGAGTCTCACAAGCGCGAATCGTCTCTCACCAAACTTCTACTAACACGAGATAAACACGAGATTAGCAGAAGGAGCCCAAAGGGTGTCGTACGGGCTATTGAACTTCCGTTTTATAGTCTCGCCGGACTTGGTGTACGTCACCGCGTACTAGGCTGTCGAACTTTTGTGTGGTCGTGTGTAGGCAAGTCCGTTCGTTAGAAAGTCTGCCGCAAGTCCGCCGAAAGTCCGCCGGAAGTCTGTCGGACAGGCTGTCGGACTTTTGTAGACGAAAAGTCCGACCGTGTGTACGCGGCATTAGTGCAGGCTTTGCCTCTGGGACTCCTAGGAGCCGCTGTGAAATTTGTGCATGCTAGCAGAGATGTGTTGCCTGAGTGGTCTCCTGCAGAAGAAGGACCAATTTTACTACTTGGAATTGGTTATGTGAGCTCAGTTTTTATGTAAGAGCATAAAATAACTCCCCTTATGGTTACACACTTTCTTGCAATTCCTCAACTATTCGTTTGTCACCACTTTCTAACTCCATGTGAAAACGTATTAAAATCGATTTGTCATGGCTCAAAGGAGTGGAGAAGCACCTCTGCGTACTTTGTGTACAGAGAGGGGCCAGTTGGCATATATGACCATGATGTAATAAGAGGTTTTAAAAAAGCTAGGCAGTAGTAACCATTATTTTCTACCATTTACATTGTTGTTGGTATTTCTAAAGCTCTGCTTTACCTGCAAGTCCAAGATAGGAACCAGAAAACTGTCTCTTTTCACAGGCTTCAGGGGCCAGAGTTGCCGTAATTTTGGCACAGACCAATAAACCTCTGCCAGGAGTCATAAAATGTAATTAAATGCTTTCATACTACTCATAAGCACATTATAAATTGTTATATGAAACGTGACTGTGTACTTTTTACTAGGCTTTACAAGAGTCCATAAACAATAAACCTTTGATAAATATTGACATATTTTGGCAGCTGTTCGAATGTACTAAAAGTCCAGGAATCGTTTATATTATCTATACAATAGCAGTCTTTTTTTTTTAGCAGATGCAAAAACTATAACCTCAAAGCCTCAAAACAGTTTTCTTTATAGTTCTTTGAGTTGTAGGAAGGAAATATAAGAAAATATTTGTAAACAAATGATGTCATGGTCAAATGAACAGAGAGGAAAATATACAGCAGTTTTTTTTCTGTTGAGCTCCTATCTGGAGCGCTGGTTGGTGCTTTGGCTGGTTTGAGGAAACTTTTGTAAGCATCTGGTGCAGCAGAATCAACTATTCAAGACGCTGCAGACTCCAGTGAAGCACAGAATGAACTCCAATGAAGTAAATCCTTTGGTGAACCATTGTGTGCTCTATTAGAATAAAAAGTTTGGACCATTGTGTGCTCTATTAGAATAAAAAGTTTGGGCCATTGTGTGCTCTATTAGAATAAAAAGTTTGGGTGCTGCCTTATAGTATATATTATGTGTTCATGTAAGTTTACATGCACTGTATAACCTTTCAACCAGTTGTGGCCCTTCCCCAAGTTCTTACATTTTCTAAAACATTGTGTAATGTATATCTGAATCCATGAACCTGTAATAATGCAGACCTATGCTCTTGGGTGGTTTTAGTTTGATATTGTGTGTGTTTTTTTTTTTTTTTTTTTTTAATATATTGTGTTGGGCATAGACATATCTTTATAAAATTTCACGTAGGTGAGTAGATCCTTTGTTTGTCTTGTTAATATCTAGCAAGTATGACTGGAATCTCAAACGGCAGCTTATAGTGCATCTGTCAGACATTTTTTTTTCCTGATAAAAGTCCTGACTTTGCTAGGCCAGCCATACACGTATAGATTTCTGTCATTCAGGCCATGGAAAACGACCCATGGAAATCAAGAGAAATCAAGTACTTTCATTCATCCACACTAAAAAACACACAGATTTAATTTCCCCTGTAGGCGGTTGTATTGAAGCGGCCATGACATTTGCCGCTGGTTGAATACATGAACAGTGACTGCATCTGTCCAATAAGAACACTTCTGGTGATGGTGGTGGTTATTAAGGGCACACGTTTTAGACGGGGTACAGACAGATGTGTAGGGCTCATTACCAAAGTCAAACCTCTAGCAACAATATGAAAATTGGAGGGCTCACAAATATTTTTGTTTTTAGAGGTGTAATAGATTACACGTTGCAATACTTATTCTTAGGTGGAATTTAGGGGAGACGTTTAAGCTGGTTGATTTTAAAACAGAAACCTGACTTTTGTAGTCATCATACACTGAATCAGGGGCGTTGCTAGGTCTACAAAAGATCTGGGGCTAGAGCCCATAGCAGCATAGTAAAGAAAGTCATACGCTTGGGCGGGCATACACATGTATATAATATACGCGTGTGTGTGTATATCCCCAGAGAGCCCCCCTTACATCAGGGTCCCCAGAGAGCCCCCCCTTACATCGGGGTCCCCAGAGAGCCTCCCCCTTGCATCGGGGTCCCCAGAGAGCCTCCCCCTTGCATCGGGGTCCCCAGAGAGCCTCCCCCTTGCATCGGGGTCCCCAGAGAGCCTCCCCCTTGCATCGGGGTCCCCAGAGAGCCTCCCCCTTGCATCGGGGTCCCCAGAGAGCCTCCCCCTTGCATCGGGGTCCCCAGAGAGCCTCTCCCTTGCATCGGGGTCCCCAGAGAGCCTCCCCCTTGCATCGGGGTCCCCAGAGAGCCTCCCCCTTAAATCGGGGTCCCCAGAGAGCCTCCCCCTTAAATCGGGGTCCCCAGAGAGCCTCCCCCTTAAATCGGGGTCCCCAGAGAGCTTCCCCTCCCCTTGGGGACCCCTGCAGAGACTCGGGCTATAGCCCCAAAAGCCACCCCCTAGCGACACCACTGCACTGAATTTTAACAAAAACCCCTGAAAAGAGATAAATATACAATTAATGGACAGGATGTAATGTTAATATATAGACAACTACTTGTCACTAGTCCCTTTGTGCATCTAACTTTTGTTCATAGTCTGCAATGTTTTCAGCAGCCTCTTAGGCCACTTTCAGGCAGAGCGGAATTTGTCCAAGCGTATCTGCCTGTTCAGCGGGGGAATCTCTCCGCTGATCCCTGCTGAGTAAGTGGATGACAGGTCCGTGTCCTCTCCGCTATGCAGAGTGGACATGGACACAACCCGCTGTTCTCTATGGGGCGGTCGGATTGTAAAGAACTGCTGGACCTGATCAGTCCGCTGGTGTGAAAGGGTCCTTTCTTGTCTTCTCTATTGTGTTTCATTGTATCATTGTTAGCAAGGCTGAAGAAACCCTTCTATACTTTTTAGAGGCAGGGAAAAAAAAAGAAGAAGAAAAAACGCCCTGCCAATGCGTCCAGGAGCAGCAGAGTTTTGGTTAGAAAAAAAAAACGCTTGACGCTGCTAACGCACCTAATTCTGGCCAATGAAATAAACACCCAAAAACCTAAGGCTGCTAAACTGGCTTGAAAAAATGCAGCTTAGGTGAGTTTTTAACACTGATTTCCTCCTGTTGGGATAAACAGCGTTTACAATAAAGCAGTGTGCATGAGGCCTTTATACATTATTATTATTATTATTATTATTATTATTATTATTGCAATATGTATTGCTTTAATTGTCAGCTCTGTGTAATAATTATTAACAGATCTCTTCTGAAAGTTCTTACATTATTTGGAAAGTAATGTCATTTATAACCAATATAACAGATTTGTGTGTTTTTTTTTTTTTTTTTTTTTTTTGTTTTTTATAGCTTTTTTTTCGTTTCACATTAGTGTTTGAAAGGAATTTCGGTCTTTCTGATCGGGATCTAATAAATAATTTTGTGTTGTGCTGATTTCTGCAAGTTAGGATTGGATTCTTGTTGAGTTTGCCCATCCATAAGTCAATATTGGCACAGAATTCAGCTTATGTTTATAAACTGCCATTAGCTTGCCAGTAACTAGTAGTTTGCTTACTGCCATCGGCAGCCTTTCACTGTTTTATTGGATTTCAGTTCTTTAATATGAATAAATAAACGTAACCCTGCAAATGAGAAGGCAAACAACGGTATGATAAGTGCAGTAACTGATAGCCAGTCGGAGTTCATTGTTCATTAGCTTCTAGTGATCTTCCTAAATATGACTTTTGTGAGTTAATGCACACAATCACTCCTGGTATTATGCTATTGAACAAAGGCCAATGTGTTTAATCGCCCACACAGCCTTTTTTTTTGACTCAATACTATTTTCTAAGCTGTATAACTATACAAAAGTACACAAACAAAGCTGAACAAAGCAAGCAACAGGTCAAGTAAGTTCATCGGCTGGGTTTTCACTATTGATTGCTACTCCCGGATACCACAGGCTGAGGGAAAGTGTCTGTTCTGTGGTCCTTGATGGTTTCTAATCTTATCAAAGTAAACCTGTGGGGTTCCCTAATGCCCCGTACACACGGTCGGACATTGATCAGACATTCCGACAACAAAATCCTAGGTTTTTTTCCGAAGGATGTTGGCTCAAACTTGTCTTGCATACACACGGTCACACAAAGTTGTCGGAAAATCCGATCGTTCTAAACGCGGTGACGTAAAACACGTACGTCGGGACTATAAACGGGGCAGTGGCCAATAGCTTTCATCTCTTTATTTATTCTGAGCATGCGTAGCACTTTGTCCGTCGGATTTGTGTACACACAATCGGAATTTCCGACAACGGATTTTGTTGTTGGAAAATGTTATATCCTGCTCTCAAACTTTGTGTGTTGGAAAATCCGATGGAAAATGTCCGATGGAGTCCACACACGGTCGGAATTTCCGACAACACGCTCCGATCGGACATTTTCCATCGGAAAATCCGACCGTGTGTACGGGGCATTACAGGGAAAAGCAACAGGTTCACTTTCATACCCTACTTCTGCAGGTTCACTCTTTTTTTCCCTTTTGCTCCCCCACCATTCCATTCAGTTATTGAGAAAGAAGGTACACAACCCCTCTGTAGTCTGACTCATATTGTGCGTTCAATTTTTTACAAAGTGACTGAATTCGCCATTGACTGAAGATGTCAATGGTTACTTCAGTATACATGTATAACAAGGACCATAAGGAGGGAAAGAACAACCTATGTAGCATAACACTGTAAATGTGATACTGTTTAAAGCCAAGAGAGTACTCACAAGCAGAGAAATGGAAGAGCTTAAAAAATCAGCGCTTCTCAATCCTGTGGGAAAGATGACATCAGCGTACTAAGCTCCGCCCACTGCGTTTCATCACAGACGACATCATCATGGGGGTCAGTGCAGTGTAGTGTCTTGTCAGTCTTTTGCAATGACCCCTGATGCCCGCTTTAAAAAAAAAGGTACCCGGTCTGCCTACTTATACTTGTGCAGTGACTTATGCCGCGTACACACGGCCGGACTTTTCGTCTACAAAAGTCCGACGGACGCCGACGGACAAAATACGGCTGACAATCCGTGTGTAGGCTTCCCCGGACTTTCAGCGGACCTTTCCAGCTGCAAATCTGACGGACTTTAGATTTGAAACATGCTTCAAATCTTTACGTCGTAACTACGCTGGACCCAGAAATCCGCTCGTCTGTGTGCTAGTCCGACAGACAAAAACCCACGCTAGGGCAGCTATTGGCTGCTGGCTATCAACTTCCTTATTTTAGTCCGGTGTACGTCATCACGTACAAATCCGTCGGACTTTTGTGTGATCGTATGTAGGCAAGTCCATTTGTTAGAGAGTCTGCCGCAAGTCCGCCAAAAGTCCGTCGAAAGTCTGTCGGACAGGCTGTCGGACTTTTGTAGCCGAAAAGTCCGACCGTGTGTACGCGGCATTAGAACTATTGAATCCAGAGGCTGAACATGGCAGTTGGCATTTTTAGCAAGATATTATTAATCTTGCTAATCAAGATTAATAATAAGCTACACATACTGCAGCTGCTGACTTTTAATAATCAGACACTTACCTGTCCCAGGGTCCAGCGTTGCGGGGGGAACGAAGCCCCGCTTGTCTCCCCCTCCTCTCTGCGGCGCCGGCATTGTAACTGTGGGCGCCCGGCTGTGACTGGCCGGGCAATCATCTGGGACCTACGATGTGTCCCAGATGATTGCCGAGAGTGAGGGGGGAGAGGTGATCTCCCTTCCGGTGCCACAGTGTGCCGGGAGGAAGTGGGAGCTGAAACCCTCTAAAAAGAGGATATCCCCCCCCCCCCCCCAAAAAAAAATGACATGTCAGGGGGTCACCTTCCCTTAAAGCGGAAATTTCATTTTTGGGTGGAACTCCGCTTTAAACATGTTTTAGCACTGGTAAAAAGTAGCTAAATACCACCCAAAGCCGGTTAAGACCTGCTAAAACCTTACTATATTTGCATCTTTGGTGCAAATAAACTTGTGATAGTTCCCGCCCTTAGCTCCCCTACTAGACTCATGTTCGCTTGTCCTCAAACAAGCAGTATACCACTGATTAGAATGCGCTTTCTACTCTCCATTCCTGTAGAACGTTCAAGGGGGGGCTTGGCCAGGAAGATTTAGACATGTGGCTGTGTGAGCTGGTTAGCAATATCTCACTGCATAGAGACAGGTGCATATTATTTATATAATGTATCAGGGGGGGCTATGAACTGAGGGAGGACTGCCTCCAAGTTTCATGCTCACTTGTCCCCAGTCAATAAGTTATTGCTGACAAGAACGCAAAGCCGCTTGTCAAATCCTCCAGCTGGGCCTGCACAAGTGCTCTGCACTCTCTATGCATTTCTATGTCACTTCCGAGTGCAAGCTTGACCAGGAACATTTTGACAAGCCACAGTTTCATCTATTCAGTGATATCCTACAGAACAGATGAGTATAAGACTGGGAGGGGGGTTGGGCCCACTAAAACATAAGTATAGCCACAACAAAGAAGCAGCTACAACAGGGTTACTGAATTAAAATTCAGGTCCAATCAAATGTTTTATTTTTTTGCACCTGCGGTCCAAATTGCATATTTGTGCAATCCTTTACATCACAGTCAAGCCACTTCTTATATCACAATCTTACATCAGTGTCTTCAGTCCTACCTGTATTTCCCATTCCCCCCCTCCCCCCTTTACATCACAGCTCCCCCTACCTCCAGCCAAATTTTCCACATTTTGTCATATTACAACCAAAGAAGTAAATAATTATTGGGGGATTTTATGTGATAGACCAACAAAAAAAGTGGCACATAATTGCGAAGTAGAAGGAAAATGATAAATGGTTTTCAACATTTTGTTCAAATATCTGAAATATCTGTACATTTTGTACAAATATCTGAAATATCTGTACATTTTGTACAAATATCCCTGAGTCAGTACTTTGTAGAACCGCCTTTCACTGCAATTACAGCTGCAAGTCTTTTTAGGGATGTCTTTACCAGTTTTGCACATCTAGAGAGTGAAATCTGTCAGATTAGATGGAGAGTAGGGATGAACCAAACACTCCCCGGTTCGGTTCAAATCCAGAACATGCGAACAATTAGTTTGAACACGCAAACACCGTTATAAATTCTATGGGACACGAACATGCATGATCAAAAGTGCTTATTTTAAAGGCTAATATGCAAGTTATTGTCATAAAAAGTGTTCGGGGACCCGGGTTCTGCCCCAGGGGACAAGGATCAATGCAAAAAGAAGTTTTAAAAACGGCCTTTTTTTGGGAGCAGTGATTTTAATAATGCTTAAAGTGAAACAATAAAAGTGTAATATTCCCTTAAATTTCATACCTGGGGGGTGTCTATAGTATGCCTGTAAAGGTGCGCATGTTTCCCGTGTTTAGAACAGTCTGACAGCAAAATGACATTTCTAAAGGAAAAAAAGTCATGTAAAACTACTATCGCTATTATCACTACTAACTACTGGAAAACTACTATCGCTAGCGACGGCTATAATGAATTGTCGGCCTGGCAATACACTTAAAAGTTAATTGAAAAAAACGGCATGGAATTTCCCCACAGGGGAACCCCGAACCAAAATTTAAAGAAAAAAAATGCGTGGGGGTCCCCCTAAATTTCATACCAGGCCCTTCAGGTCTGGTATGGATATTAAGGGGAACCCCACGCGAACATTTTTTTTTTAAATGGCGTGGGGTCCCCCCAAAAATCCATACAAGACCCTTATCCGAGAACGCAACCTGGCAGGCCGCAGGAAAAGAGGGGGGGGACGAAAGAACGGCCCCCCTCCTAAATCGCACCAGGCCACATCCCCTCAACTTTGGAAGGGTGCTTTTGGGTAGCCCCCCTAAGTACCTTGTCCCCATATATATATAATTTTTTCTAGGTGTAAATGAGGCTGGTCATTGCAAATTCTTTGTGCTGAGACTGTGTTTATTATGGATAGACTACAATCTAACTTTTGTAGTTTTGGATTTCTTTTAGTCTGTGTTGAATGACTTTGTTCAATAGACTAAACTTATTGCCCGGCCTCTCATTATGTTTGTAGCTCCATCATGTCATAAACGTGTCTTTATAGAGAAGAGAAGATTTGCTGCAAGTTCCTTTAGTATTCCTCTAACTCTATTGTGATTTCAGAGAAAGGTGGATGCTACTTAGAGGATTAGATCTGTCTCTCAGCAATTTTTATATTTGGTGTATGTTTTTCCATAATTTACCATTTAAAAGGTGCTTCTGGGGACGGCTCTCATAAATTCCTTTCCATCGCACTGGAGAGGGCATTGGGTTTATATGAACAGTGGTTGTCATTGAGAGACAGATTACAGTTTTAAGTGAGGTGGAGTTCTTGATCCATCTATGGTGATACAAGCACGCAACACCCTCCCTGTTTCACTAAACCTTAAATAGAGGGGAGACATTTCAAGAAATCATGCACCTGGAGGAAATGTGAACATAGGTAACCACTAACATGGGTTTCCTAAGAGGTTTATAAAAAAGAAAAATAGGTTTGGTTAATATTAAGCAGATTAATGAATGACAATGTGCCTTGACATGTTCATATCTGAGACCCAAACAAATTCCTCGAGTACATCACACGATTAGCTTTAGCCAGTTAATAAGAAAATAATTTTGTTTCTCCATTTTTTTAAAAGTTCTATTCATCCAGTATTTAAGAAGGCAATTTTTTTTATTTTACATACAAGACGTCAAAATTTACAAGGTATTGCCGGGCAGACGGCGAGTGGGTCGGAGGGGTATTAGTGGCAACTTTTGATGGGCACAGTGGCGGCATTTGATGGGCACAGTAGTGGCATCTGATGGGGCACAGTGGCAGCATCTGATGGGGCACAGTGGCAGCGTCTGATAGGGAACGGTGGCAGCGTCCGATGGGGCACGGTGGCAGCGTCCGATGGGGCATGGTGGCTGTGTTTAATGGGCACGGTGGCTGTGTTTTGATGGGCACGATGGCTGTGTTTTGATGGGCACGGTGACTGTGTTTAATGGGCACGGTGGCTGTGTTTAATGGGCACGGTGGCTTTGTTTTGATGGGCACGCTGGCTTTGTTTTGATGGGCACGCTGGCTTTGTTTTGATGGGCACGCTGGCTGTGTTTTGATGGGCGCGGTGGCTGTGTTTTGATGGGCGCGGTGGCTGTGTTTTGATGGGCGCGGTGGCTGTGTTTTGATGGGCGCGGTGGCTGTGTTTTGATGGGCGCGGTGGCTGTGTTTGATGGGCACGGTGGCTGTGTTTTGATGGGCACAATGGCTGTGTTTTCATGGGCACGATGGCTGTGTTTTGATGGGCACGGTGGCTGTGTTTTGATGGGCATGGGGAGCTGCGTTTGATGGGCAAGGGGGCTGCATTTGATGGGCACAGTGGCTGTGTTTGTTGTTTTTTTGGGGTTTTTTTGAGAATTTTTCAGTTTGTTTGCGCCCCCCAAAAAATTTTAAGCACCAGCCGCCACTGAAGGACTGTGATCCATAGAAGGGAGCGATTGATGTACGTGTTTAACATCCTCCATATACTTCCAAGCCCCTGGTGTACATACGGCTTCAGGGTGTCTAGTCCTGGATCAGCTTCATATCATGCCCAGACTGTGGCAATTTCTCAGGGACTGCTCCCCTGCCTGCTAGTAAGAGGAAGAGAAAGGCATTTTGCAGCTGTTGGCCAGAAGCCTGAAATACATTTTGTTTGCTGTACCCTTGCAAAAGAACACTTTTGTATTACTAATATTTTAAGTACAAATGTGAATAAGGAAGTAAATAACACTTCCTCGTTCACATCTCTCTTGCTCAGTTTGCCAAGAACCCCGTCTCTCTTTTTCTTGCCATTTTGATCCTGATTTCTCACATAAGATTGTCGCTTCTACCATGCAACAGTCCTACAACATGCGTAGTCTGACACCTTTTGTTGTAACATGATAGTTTCTCATAATATATTTATAAAAGCAAACTTCAGGTACAATTGCAACTAGAGCAACTTTTAAAGTCAGATTTTTGTTTTCTTTTAAAATACAACTGTCCTTGCAAAGCTGGTTCAGACAGTGGATTTTCAGGCTTAAATATGTAATTACAAGTCATTAACAGTGACTGATAGTTGCCGTAAGGCAGCGACGTAGGCAGCATGCAGAATGCCATTCAAATCCCGTAGATACAAGCATGCAGCCATTGCTCTAGGCCAGTGTTCCTCAAACTTTTTTTTTGGTCTTGCGGCGCACCAAAAAGATCTAAAAATCTTCACGGCACACCACTACATTGTGGTTCCTAAGTTTCTTGTTGCTTGTTTAATTTGTTGTGCCACAAGATTTTCAAAGTATTTGGTTTGTCCTTTTACAGCTGGATGTTTTGTTTCCAAGTGTCTCTTCAATTTGGTAGGAACAAGCGCCTTTTGCGACAAAACTGCATTGCAAATCAGACAGAATGGCAATTTAGCATCTTCAGATTCCGAGGCGATGAAACCATTCTCGATGTAATCTTCTTTGTACGTTCGCTTGCTTCCTTGCTTTTCTTTTAACAGTTTCTCTTTTAGGCCAAGTTTCCCCCGCATCTAATAGGCATAGCAGGAGAATGTGACTGGTTCCCTATGGAGTCGGTTCACATATCTCCGTTGCGGCTGCGGAGCGCACTGCACAAACGCTGTGCGTCTTTGGCTCCGTTTTCAGGGCCGAATTCAGGCATGAATGTGCATTCCGCAGCCGATTCCAGTGTGAACCGAGCCTTATGCCGCGTACACACGAGCGGACTTTATGGCAGACTTTGCCCGGCGGACTTTTCAAAATCCTGTCCGCCGGGCAAAGTCTGCCGTAAAGTCCGCTCGTGTGTACGCAGCATTAGAGTTCCAGACATGATTAAAGCGATGAGTTCCACACAATTTTCAGAAGTTCACCTTATTATCACGCTGGCATTACATACATTGTCAAATGGAATTTTTTTTTTTTTTCCAAAGGGTTACCTGTTTAGCCTTTATGTGGCGTTTCCTGTCTCAGCCGGGTATCGCCATCATATCCAGGGGCGCACTGTCTCCTGGGAGCTATGAATCAATATTCAGTGTGGCTAGCCGCCGCGAATTATCGCGATCTTCCGAAAGCGGAAGCGGCGCGATGACGCCAGCACGTCTTGGCTTTTGTTTATCTTCGTTGCCATCACAACGGGGGGGGGGCACTTCCGACGACGCCTCCCGTTGTGATGGCAACGTTGGAAGCTTACGGCGCTGCGCACAGTACATAATGCAAATGCGCGGGAATGGGCGGTGCACGCTGGTAGCTCAGCATCACCGTACCCCGGAACTGTCTACTTGTGGGCTTCACATGCCCACAGGCAAGATGAAAACTGCCATCAAGAAATTATATAACTTTTGTTTTTTATTTGAAAGCGGACATCGGGGGATATATTAGAAAAAACTAGGGTGTTACTGATTAAAATTTTCGTGTTCGATTAATCGATTTTTTTTTTAATCGATTATTTGACTAATTTCGATTAATTATAACGCACATACAGATCCAACTACCTTTAGCTGACATCATGCATAGCTCCTCCCCCGTACGCGTTACGTTCAATCAGAACTTCCTCAGAACTTCCTCAGCGGGGCTGGGCTACAGTCTATGTAAATAGCACCGTTGTGCATCAGGGGGACCAATGGACAGCCAGAGACATCCATCACCTGCTGAGACAGCAAAGTGTCAGCTCTTTGGAAAAAAAATGCCCTCATCATAAATGTTTCTTGATTGCTGGATAACCAATCAATGTCAGTTCATCGTCAAACTGACTTACAGCCAGAAAAGCCCTCGGATATGTTGATTTTTATAGCCAAGTCCAGGATTTACATAGATGTTTATCTGAATACTTTGACCAGTGAGATCAATCAAATCGTTAGGATCTGTCTTCCTCAATTTATGATTTAACGGACATCGACGTCACCGGACTCCTCCCCCCTTCCCTTCATTAGCAGACGGAGGCACTTGGGGAAGGGGGGAGGAGTCCGGTGACGTCAATTTCCGTGACGTCACCGGATCTCCATCGGAACTCCCTAAAGACCCGGAAGCCGGCGGAGAGGTGAGTACTGACCAAAAAAATTTTGATCGATCAAAAAAATTAACAATTAATCAAGGAATTAATCTTTAATTTTCCCAGCCCTAGAAAAAACGTTGTTACATTTTCATTATATAAATGTACGGATTGTTTAAAAAAAAATTTAAAATTGAATCGACGTTGGAACTCCGCTTTAAGTATTTTTGCATCGCTAAACAATAAACAAACTTTTTTATAAAAGCATTAAAGTGGGAATGGAACAGTCTCTATTATTATAATATAATTAGAGCGATCGATTTCTTCCGAAATTTTGCACAAGTCGTGTTACGAAAGTAACCAATGAATGAATGACTGACAGAGATTGCGTTTTTTTATATATGTTACTTTTTTAAACTTTTGCGACATTGATTTACCATTTAATTTTTAGATATGTTCAATGTTTCAAAACGCTAGCAATTTTAAATATTTTTCAAAACTCCCACGGCACACCTGCAAATCTCACGTGGCACACAGTTTGAGAATCACTGCTCTAGGCACAGCTTTTGAGTTCACTGTGTGAGTGCATACGCCCGAGATTAGCAACTGGGCACTATGCAAGCTCACTTCTTCTTACCAATGTATGTATTATGGAACCAAGAGGTGGTCCGTTCTATTTCTAATGTCAAAGCAATGACATCTAAAAAAAAATTAAAAAATCAAATTTTCCTTTTTGTGGTAAATTTTTTTTTCTTTTTCACCAGCCTTTGGTAGCCTTGACGTATTATAAACTTGACCTAATTCTGACATTTGTGGCAGGAATGAACGTCAAATATTGTCATTTTGGCTCGCTGTATACAGTTTTTAAGCCTTTTTTTTTTTATTTTTTATTTGTGAATCTGAAGATCCTGAAGACCAGAAACAGCACTTTCTACTGCAGGCCTCGGGTAGAATAGTATAGTATGTAAGTACTGCTTTACTCCCATACAAATCTATGGTAATTAATTTTTTAAGCCATTTTTTTTTCGATAACGGTACTGTGTCGCTTTAACTGACAATTGCGCGGTCGTGCGATGTTGTACCCAAACAAAATTCACGTCCTCCCCCCCCCCCCCCCACAAATAGAGCTTTCTTTTGGTGATATTTGATCATCTCTGCGTTTTTTATTTGTTGCGCTATAAACCAAAAAAAAAAAGCGACAATTTTGAAAAAAACACAATATTTTGTACTTTTTGCTATAATAAATATCCCCAATTTTTTTTTTAAAAAAGCTAATTTTTTTCTCAGTTTAGGCCAATATGTATTCTTCTACATATTTTTGGTAATAAAAATCGCAATAAGCGTATATTGATTGGTTTGTGCAAACGTTATTGCATCTACAAATTAGGGGATAGATTTATGGCATTTTTATTATAATTTTTTTACTAGTAATGGCGGCGATCTGCGATTTTTATCATGACTGCGACGTTATGGCGGACACATTTTTGGGATATTTTACAATTATACACGATCAGTGCTATAAAAATGCACTGATTACTGTATAAATGTCACTGGCAGAGAAGGGGTTAACACTAGGGGGTGATCAAGGGGTTAACTGTGTTCCCTAACCGTGTTTTCTAACTGTAGGGGGAGGGGACTGACTATAGGAGATGACAGATGGTGGTTCCTAGCTATTAGGAACTCACAATCTGCATCTCCTCTCAGAACAGGGATTTGTGTGTATTTGTGTGTATTTTGATCGTTCGTGGCCGGTGGTCATGGCGACTACCGGTCACGAGCATCGGCACCCCCGCGGACTAGGCCGAAGCCATGGCCTCACCTAAAAACTTCTGCCTGCAGCTCCTCAGGACCGGCGGTCTTCGGCCTAGTCCGCGGCGTCCGGCCCCGCGAACTAGGCCGATGCTGTGGCCTCGCCTAAAAACTCCTGCCCACAGCTCCTCAGGACCAGCGCGGTGTCCATAAAAAAAACCCAAAAAAAACTCGATTTGAATCGTGAATCGAGTTTTTTTTTTTAAAAATCGCAGATTTTCTTTTTGGAGAAAATCGCCCAGCTCTACATGTAATACCCCTTTTGTTTCTGTCCTGTGTGTCTCGGATTGTAGCTTCTCGCTACACTGGTTGTCTGATGTAGCTGCAAAACACTTTACTTGGTGTTCAGTAAATTTACTACTACTTTTTTTTTTTTTGATGGACACTGCGCCGGTCCTGAGGAGCTGCGGGCAGGAGTCTTTAGGCCTCGTGGACTAGGCCGAAGCCGCGGTCTCACCTAAAAACTCCTGCCCGCAGCTCCTCAAGATCGGTGCGGTGTCAGCGCCGGTCCTGGGGATCTGCAGGCAGGAGTTTTTAGATGAGGCAGCGGCTTTGGCCTAGTCCGCGGCTTCCGGCCTCACAAACTAGGCCGAAGCCGCGGCCTCGCCTAAAAACTCCTGCCCGCAACTCCTCAGGACCAGCGCGGTATCAGCGCCGGTCCTGTGGAGCTGCGGGCAGGAGTTTTTAGGCGAGGCTGTGGTTTTGGCCTAGTCCGCGGCGTCCAGCCTCATGGACTAGGTCAAAGCCGCGGCCTCACCTAAAAACTCCTGCCTGCAGCTCCTCAGGTCCTGGTGAAAAGAAAAAAATCTAAAAAATCGATTTGCTGAAAATTTGAATCGATTTGACCTCTCAACTCGATTCAAGATTCAAATCGATTTTTTTCTCCAGCCCTAATTACATGTGTGTAGAAAAATACATTTAAAGCAGGTGTCTCTTTTTTTTTTTTTTTTCCTTCACCCTGTATAAGCAACTCTGTTAGCCTATTTGTCCATGTACATATGCATCTACACAGACAAATAGGCTAATATAGAGTTGCGTATATTTGCAGAGGAGCGTTTTTAGACTGAAAAAAAAAATCGCCATTTAAATTATTATGTTATTTAAAACTTTCCGTGAGACATTATTTCAAGAAGAGTGCATGTCTGTTAGATGACTTCATGCATACCATATTTGATATATAGGTGTGCGCAGATTACACCATAAGCATTTCCACTGGAAACGGACAAGAAGTTTATCTTGAGGCTGCTAGACTTGAAATGAACCCACATTTTTCTGACATGACAACCATTACAAACTTTGTCATTAATTTGCGATAGCACTAAGGATCACACCCAGCCTGTAATTGTATCTGCTATCTACATCCATTTAATAATTATTATTATTATACAGGATTTATGTAGCGCCAACAGTTTGCACAGCGCTTAACAAAATGAAGGCAGACGTTAGTTACATTATAATTTGGTACAAGAGGAATCGGAGGGTCCTGCTCGTTAGAGCCTCCAATCTAAGATCTATTGTTCATTTACTATAATGAGTACAACATAGATCCACCACATGATGGATAAATGCAGGAACCGGGATTCAAAAATGCTTCCTGCTCTCCTTGCAGATACCAGGCCTATCCTGTTTAGTAATTATGGGCATCAAGTCGGTCCCCGGGGTTTCTCTTTTCTTACTATTTAGAACAGGTTTAAACTAGAAGAGCAGCGAAGGGAATGAGTAGGTCTTTATATTTTAAAGATGAACACCAGGCAAGAATGAAGGCTACAAATAAAAGCAGATCTGTAACCATTAATACATCATTAACTGTATTTTGTAAATGCAAAAATGCAAGCAGTGTAAATACTAGAATTTCACTTTCCTTGCAGTCTACTGTAAATCAGTACAATGAAACTACGGCCTATCATTGAACTTGGCAGTACACATACTGTAGGTGGATACACTTGTTCCATATTCTCTACCAGGGCTTTTTTTCAGCAGGAACGTGGGGGAACGCAGTTCCGGCACCTCCACAACTGAATGTATATAGTGGCAAGGGGTGCTGGGGTGTGCTGGAGGGTCTATTGATGCTGAGAGGATCTGTTTTTGCAGAGGAAGGGGAGCTCTATTTTGGCTGGGATGGATCTTATGTTGAGGGAACGTCTATTGATGCTGGGGAATATATAGATTCTGGGGGGAATCTATTTTTGCAGGGGTGTCTATTGTTGCTGGGGAGGTCTATTGTTGCTGGTGAAGGATCTATTGTTGCTGGTGAAGGATCTATTGTTGCTCAGGGTGGGTATTATGTTGCAGGGAGTCAATCATTGCTAGGAGGGATCTACTGTTGAGCTAGGGGTCTAATGTTGCTGGCTGTTGGGAGTCCATTGCTGCTGGGGTGGATCCATTGTCGCTAGGGTAGCCATTGCTGCTAGATTACTTTTTTACTTTCATTCTTGTTATCATTAACACATTCCATACAAAATACTTAGAACCACAAATCGATACTTGGTTCTCTATTCTCTAAAAGGGGTGGTAATGGAAGGTGGGTAAGGTGTGGAACAAAGGAATGGTGCTCGGAGGTGGGTAGGGGCGGAGTCAAAGGGTGACTCAGAAGGGAGGAGTTCCTGCACCCATTCTCTGAGAAAAAAAAGCCCTGTTCTCTACATAAGAGAAGGAATGGTGTCTATTGACTGGAGGAACACTGCATGACCTGATACTTGCATGACCTAATACTCCTCAGTCATCGTTTGCATGAGTCGGGCCATATTTGTCCAAGCTGTTCCCACTTTATTACATTTTACTGCTAGCAGTATTACTACTTTATTTTATTTTTTTGCTAATTTATATAGCACCAGCAAACTCTGCAGGGAACACTAAATTATTCCCATTGGTCTTTGCCACCATTATATACTGTCCTTACCACAGACGTACGACAGTAACTTTGGACTGTGGGAGGAAACTCGCACAAATCTACAACTCTGTGTAGATGGGGTCCCTGGTAGTAACTAAAATCTGTATCTTCTCCTGGCATCATAGGATAAGGGGAAAGTTCTGCTTGACTTCTTGTAGAACATTCTGGTGTTATATACTGTATGTGGGAAAGCGGACAGTTTTTTTTTTTTTTTTTTTTTTTTTGTGTAGGGTTTCAGATATTGCAAACCACTTAGCAGAGAAGACAATGTACCGTGAGTGGAACATTCACTACCTCACTGGTGATGTATCTGTATGACTTGTGAGAAACAGAAATGATGGAGAGCATACAGGCCAGAGGGTTAAATAGAAGGAAGTTATGTAATACAGGTATGACCCTTAACACAATGGAATCATTGACTGTCTGTGTGTCAGCAGACTCCCATAAGTCTTCTCTAATGAATGCATGGCCACTTAAACTCTATTATGTCTGCAAGCCTTAAACACACTTCCCACGTCGACAAGAAAGAAATTTAGTCTTCCTAGTTATAAATATTGCTCCGTTCTTCAGTTATGTGCAGGCAAAACAGAGGAACAGTTATACCCATACGTATATATATGTATACATACATACATACATACATACATACATACATACATACATACATACGTACGGCAACTCTAGAACAACTTGTTAGGCAGCAAAGCTGATTTATTTTAGATTCAGTGGGGCTGATTTACTAAAAAAATGTATTTTTTCACTTGGTTCCTACTAGCTGTTATTTGAGTCATCCATCCATTTTTTTTTCTGCTCTGCACTGGGTGATAAAAGTGAAAGTTCGCTTGGTTTAGGGAAAAATGTACTGATTTAGTGAATTGTCCCCACTGTGACTGAAGTCTTTGTTTTTAAAATCTAGAAAAACTAGATTGCATCCCTGGTGTTGGAAAGAGGCTGGGGGGTCCTAGGACAGGTGTGCATTTTTTAAGTGACCCCTTTTAAATGCATTAAATGCAACCTATAAATAACAATATATCCACTGTTGTGTTCTAGGAACCCTCTGATGCCCTAACATTCACTGATTCCCACTGCTGCTCAGTTTAATCCCCTGGTACGTCTTGGTATGTGGGAAGAGGTGCCATTCTTCATTCTCTTCCACAATGTTCTATGCCTAATCAACAAATGACCAGCTGTTGGTCTATACCATGGATCACTAAATGGCGGACCGCGGTCCAGACTCGGACCGAGCGACAGTCCTGTCTGCACCGTAGCCGCCACGTGTCAGCTGTATAAGCTCTCCTGAGTCTCCCTCCCAACTGCCGCTGTCATTCTTGCAGTCAGAGGGGGAGGTTCTGCAGATCGGGGCAAAGAGCGGGAGTCTTTTCAAATTAACAAGCGGGTAATCGCCCCCGTTTGTTAATGTAGTAGGTTGGGCAGCTCCCGCCCTCCATTCAGATTTGCAGCTCCTCCCACCCCCTGCTCTGATGTGAGGATGACAGCAGGGGCTGGGCGAGATCCTCGAGAGAGCACACACAGCTGACTGTGCCTCTACCCTGCCAAAGGTAGGACAGTGCAGGGAAGGCTTACATTGAAAGGAACACTGTGATGTAAGGGGCACTGTAATGTGAAGTGCACTGCAACGTAAACAGGCACTCCAATGTGAAGGGGGATTATGGACACTGATGTAAAGGGGGAAACTGTGATGTAAAGAGGGGGCTCTGATGTAAAGGGGCTATGATGTAAATGGTAGGCTAAAGACACTGATGTACGGTGTGGGTAAGGACTGTGATGTGTTATAGTGCAAACATGGGGTTCGGACCTCTGCCAAAAGAAAGTTTTACTGACTGGACCTCCGTAAATTTGAATTCAAGACCCCTGGTCTATACTAATAATCATAAACCAGTCGGCATGGATTCTGATAACATGAGCACGATGAGCATTAACAGGGCTTTTTTACTCAGAGAATAGGTGCAGGAACCCCCCCCCCTCCCCCCCCCTTCTGAGCTACCTTTTGTCTCCACCCCCTACCCACCCCTGGGCAACGTTCCTTGGTTTTACCCCCCACCCACCTCCCAGTACTGCCCCATTTAGAGAATACAGAGCAAGTATCATTTTGTGGTGCTAAGTAATTTGTATGGAATTTGTTAATGATAGCAAGAAAAGTAGTAAAATTGATCCCCCACAGCCAGCAGTAATAGACCCCCCCAGAAACAATAGATTTGATCAAAAACAAGAGACCCCCAAGTAGCAATGGACCCCCACAACAAAATACCACCCCAGCAGCAACAACAGATGCCGCCAGCATCAATAGACTCTACAGCTTGCCCCAGCACCCCTTGCCATTACACACCGCACGTTCAGTGCTGGAGATGCCGGAACTGCGTTCCCTCACGTTCCCGCTGAAAAAAGTCCCTGAGCATTAAAATGTTCATGATGTACTTTAGTGCAAGTAGTACATACTTTATGCCATTGTGAGAAACAAAATCAAATGTATTCTTCTATGACTGTATTAAATGTGGTGAGCACACAGGTATACCAGTTTAGCAACAAAATGTTCCTGGTGGGTTTAAAAAAAAAAAGGTATGTTTGCAGGTACCATCCATCGCTTCATTTCTCTCAAGTGCAGGAATCTTTTGGATGTCTCTTTAAAAAAATTTGATACTATAAAATTCATCTTGTATTTTCAGAAGGGAAGCTCGGCACACTCCATTTTTCTGCCATTACAGGTTCCTTAAGTGAAAAAGTGAATGTTTATACAAAAGTTCAGCTTTTCTGGATCTTTTTGTTTTTGTTATGTGGCCTGACCTTGGCCCTTCTGAGTCAGAACCCGCATCATACTTGGAGGGAGATTTATTATCCGAGACAATGGCCTGGAGTAAATTTTTTTTGCTGTGGCCTTTCACTTAGAAAACAAGAAAAGCCTACAACCAATATTTTTGACATTATATTACAATGATACTAGGAAATGCTGCTGGCAACTAGTATTACAAAGGTTATCTCAGTCCCCTCCTCTGAGGAAAGGTTGAGCCTTATTGCTGTGTTGTGCAGCAGAATATTGCCTGACTCTTTTGCAAGGGCTTTGTTTTGACATCCTTTCTCCGGTTGTCCCCACTCCCTGTTGATGTCTGGTGGAAAGGTTTAGACCACCTTCCTTCATATAAAGGCTGATGTTGCAGATCAAACTGGATCTTATTTTGTGTTGGTTCAGCTGAAAGAATGCTTGAAAAAAAAAATGTATACAGTAAAACCTTGGATTGCGAGCATAATTCGTTCCGGAAACATGCTTGAAATCCAAAGCACTTGCATATCAAAGCAAATTTCCCCATAAGAAATAATAGAAACTCAGATGATTCGTTCCACAACCATTTATTCATAGGTCTTTCAGTTTATAATTCATATAAAAAGATTATAGCAATGTGATAGGTGGTGTAACCATAAAATGTCCATCCACACATGGAAACATCCACAAGGGGATTAGAAGCAAAATCCATCAGGAGCTACAGAGTATAAAAGAGAAAAGAGGCGCCTCTAAGCAGGGGCGGATCCAGAGCCTAGTCTCGGGAGGGGCACTGCCATAATTTTGCGGGCAATTTGTCGGGGCAATGGCTGGTGTTGGCGCTTCAATCTTCACAGCACTATGGTTGTTATGGTGTCAGGATGATTGAGGCGCATTATTTATATTATTACATTGTAATGAAAAATGAAATCGTTCAACTCACCATAATGCAGAATCATTGGGAGCCCTGAGTGTGTCACTTGCTACCGTCGCCTGCCACCAGATGCAGCGTGTCACTTGCCAATGTCGCCTGCCACAAGATGCGGATTGTCACTTGCCAATGTCGCCTGCCACAAGATGCGGATTGTCACTTGCCAATGTCGCCTGCCACAAGATGCGGATTGTCACTTGCCATTGTCGCCTGCCACAAGATGCGGATTGTCACTTGCCAATGTCGCCTGCCACAAGATGCGGATTGTCACTTGCCAATGTCGCCTACCACAAGATGCGGATTGTCACTTGCCAATGTCGCCTGCCACAAGATGCGGATTGTCACTTGCCAATGTCGCCTGCCACAACATGCGGATTGTCACTTGCCAAGTTGCCAGTGGATGTGTCCCAGAGTGAGGGTGGGCAGTGAGATATTGTAACTCATTACCTCATGTAAATAAGAATATGCATGCAAAAGCATGTTGCATTGCGGCCATCTTGGTACACCTTCACTTCCTTGTCAGCAGTAAGACTAGATTTAGAAGTCGGCAAGCAGACATCTTTATACACCCACTGGAGTGTTGCTTTTCACAGTTATTTTTAACAGTAAACTCAGCTTATTTAGTGAAATATAAGTTGAGTTTACTGTTAAAAATAACTGTGATAAGCAAGACTCTGGTGGGTGTATAAAGATGTCCGCTTGCTGACAAACACTAGGCTTACTGTGGACGAGTGCGGGAGTACCAAGATGGCCGTGACGTAACGTCCCTTCAGTCACATTATCAGAAGGGGAGTGGCTTCAACACCTGCCTGCTCGCTGCTTCGGCCTCGCTCAGCCTCAGTCACACGCCAGCCGCCCATTTCGGGCCGGCGGCATGATTACTTGCTCACCCGCCGGCTCAGGGCTCAGCTCACCTGCTCGTATGTTCTCGGGGGGTGCAATTGCCCCGTTGCCCCCCCCCCTGGATCCGCCCCTGCCTCTAAGTCTAGCAATATGGTTACATTTAATGAAGGTACAACATTTAGCAACTCGCATGGTTGATGATTAAAACAGACACATCTAAGTATGTCTGGGGTAAAGCGGTCCTCATAGACCATCCCCGCACCGCCGGCTCTCATCGCTGTCAACTTGCAATTGTGACCAGGAAGACTACCCTGCAGTAGAGTGATCTAAAAAAGCGAGGCTTGAACCACTTGTGGAGTGCAGCATGGAAGGGATGACGTTGATGGCGGTGCAGAGGATGAGGAGCTGGGAGGATGTGAGTTGCTAAATGTTGTACCTTCATTAAATGTAACCATATTGCCACACTTAGAGGCGCCTCTCTTCTCTTTTATACTCAGTTGTGACATGACGCTACTTGTATATCAAGACATCGCTTATATATCAAGTCAAAATTTATGAAAAAATTTTGCTTGTCTTGAATAACGCTCTCAAACCAAGTTACTCTCAAACCAAGGTTTTACTGTAATTGATGATTAACATTTATATGCCTGTCTTGAAGTGAAATAAAAGTTTTTATTTTTTTTTGTAATTTTTACCTAAGATAAAAAAAAAAAGTGTTATACTTACCTGCTCTTTGCAAGGATATTGCACAGAAATGCCCCTTTCTCCTCTTCTGGGGTCCCACGCCAGTGCTCTCGGCTCCTTCTTCCCTGCATGTGCCCCCTTAGCAAGCAGTGTGGTATGCGGGAACACCTGGAGGAGCGCTCCAGAGCTGGGCTGTGTGCGTTCATAGTGTCACACTCAACTGCTCGGCCTTGCTCTCTCCTCACAGGAATTGATTGGCAGGAGCTAATGGGAGCAGTAGCTAATGGCTCCCACTTCTGCTGGCAACCCTATGAGAAGATGCAGCACAGTGGTGTAGTGGTTAGCACTTTCACCTAGCAGCAATAGGGTCGCTGGTTCAAATCCTGACCACGACACCATCTGCCTGGAGTTTGCATGTGCTCCCAAGGTGCAACTCAGCTCAACTCAAGAAGAGGGAGAGAGACTAGTGCTGCTCGAGAGAGGTGACAGGTAAACATTTGGGGGTGGGGGAGATTATTAGCTAATGAAGGGTTCTTTACCTTGATCCAGGGAATGCATTAGGGTAGAAAACCTTTTGACTTTAGAACTACTTTAAGCCTGGCCACTCCTCTCAGCGATGGTTTTCATTGCTACAAACATTGAGGCAGCAAGATGGATTGCTTAGGACCAATCTGATAACAGTGCCTTGTGATATCAGACAAAACAATTCAGAAACACCAGTTGACTGATGCTGTGCATTTCAAGAGTTGCTTATCAATATACTTTCAGCGTACCTGTGCCCAGACTATAGACTATCAGTGGTGGTCAACTTGGAAATCTTAAAGGGCCTCAATGGTGGCCCTAATGCTTCTAGAGGACAGCAATAGCAGCTTGTTTTCATGTGCTGAAGTAATATGTTACGTCAACGCCTGAATATTTTGGTTCTGCTGTATTTACACACACTGAAAAGAAAGTGGGAGTAAAACGAGCCCCAAAGTTGGTGTTGGTGGTCACAATGATAACTCCTAGCTCTGGTGTCAGTGAAGGCAAAAAAAAATCCCCTTCAATGATGTCATTGACTGCAATAATAACGCTCAGCATTGGTATCAGTGACTGCAGTAATAACCCCCAACATTGGTGTCTGTCATTGTAGCATTAACCCCAGAACTGGTGTCAGTCACCACAGTAATAACCCTGACTTTGCTAGTCAATGGCAGTGTTATTTCAGACCACCTATATTTTGATCAGTGGCAATGCTGTAAAACACTCCCTTCTACTTTTTTATCCTTTCCCTGCATTGGTGGTCTCTGGCAGTGCTGTTTAACGCCCAACCCTACATTGGTGGTCATTGACCTCCTACTCACTATTTACTTACCACAGATCTTAAGGACCCTGTTGGGACCACAACAGACACCTCTAAGGACAGTGTGGCAGGTTGCTGCATTCCTGTTGTAATTCTTCGATAGTCGGGGCCCACCGCTCTAGAGATAGAGCTAGCATTGAATGTACCTGTTTCTACAGAAGGGAGTTTGTATGTTTCTTTACATATTTTATTAAATACCACTGAAGTGTGGAGAATAAGGCAGATTGTTCAGCCACTTTTGGCTTTAAGTAATATTTGATAACTGTGTTCCACCTATTTGGAACATATGAACTGTGATAAATACAGGCATAACCAGCCCCTGTAGGTACAACATTTGCAATTCTGATTAACATACCCTGTTTCCCCGAAAATAAGACCTAGCGTGATTGTCGGTGATGGCTGCAATATAAGCCCTACCTCCCAAATAAGCCCTACCCTGTTTCCCTGAAAATAAGCCCTACCCTGAAAATAGAACCTACAAGGGCTTTAACTAGGGCTTATTTGGGGGGTAGGGCTTATGTTGCAGCCATCACCGACAATCACGCTAAGTCTTATTTTCGGGGAAACAGGGTAGTATCCATTGTTTGATAACAGGTGATCACATCTTCTGCTTAAATATCTTTTAATTATCTTCCAGAAGTTAAATGGAGTTTTTAGTTGTGAGTGTAGATACTTTGTTGGTTTTAGCTCTGATGTAAAGAAAACAAATACATTATGTATATATGTAAATTGCAATTAAAATTCAGTCTCTTTAACGTGTTGGTGTTGTCTCATCTCTAATGCCCCGTACACACGGTCGGATTTTCCGATGGACAATGTCCGATCGGAGCGTGTTGTCGGAAATTCCGACCGTGTGTGGGCTCCATCAGACATTTTCCATCGGATTTTCCGACATACAAAGTTGGACAGCAGGAGATAAAATTTTCCGACAACAAAATCCGATCGCGTCAATTCCGACCGTGTGGGGCCTGTTCCGACGCACAAAGTGCCACGCATGCTCAGAAGAAATTCCGACACGGGACAGCTCGTTCTGGTAAACTTAGCGTTCGCAATGGATACAGCACTTTCGTCACGCTGCAATGTTCAAAATGGTTTAATACAGCGCACTCTCTTCTTCTTTATAATGTGACAAGAATTAAGTCGTTTTGATGCTCATAATCACACACACTTCTCACAAACTTCTTTCGTTACTATTTATCGGGATTCCCTCAATATATTTTGATTTCTCACATCTGACAACATAGTTTTTTTTTTTTTTTTTTTGTTACTTTAATGTAGAATTTTTTTTGTGTTTTCTCTTTTTTAATTTTTTTTTTTTTGGTGATTTTGATTTGTGCTCCCGAAAATGTTTGTGTGTTTTTTTGTGACAAGTTCCCACAACACCATTGATATGTTGTTCTATTTAATCTGTAGGAGATTGTTTGGTGTTGTTGTCCCTTGTTAATTTAACATTGTACTTTAGAAATGTACCTGAATCGTCACCAACAAACTGTCCTTTTTGGATGAAAACACACACAGGAGAGTAGAATTTACCTAAAAAATTTTATTAAGGGCTCACAACTAAACAAAGAGGGAGGCAACGCTGGAGAAACTGCAGAAGTGGGCGAAGCCTTGGACCCCCAGGGCAGCCATCAATTATTTAAAAGCAAAATTGGTGGCCTGAGGAGTCCATATCATAAGGGAGGGCAGTGTGGTCCAGAAGTCCCAGAGATCCGGAAAGCAGCAAATGACATCTGTGTCCCCAGGCTGTGGTCATACGAGAGACTGCAGCTTTTGTCAGACCAGACTGAACCCAGGGTCATCACTCTTTGGTCTTCCTTCCACGCTTCCTTCCAGCCTTTGGCTGTGGTGGTGGAGTTGTGGCAGCAGGAGGAGGAGGAGGATCGTCGATCTCAATGACATCCGTCTTGTGTGTCAGTTCCCCACTCTCCCCCTTACGTAGGACTTTATAAATCAGGTCCTCAGAGATCTTGCGTTGGCCCTCCTGCATGCCCAGCAATTTGGTGGCAGCCATGCAGGCAAAGGCCTCTTCAGGACTGGGGAAGGCTCTGAGGGACGCAGAAGCCTCCTGGATCAGCCTGTATGCTGAATCCTGCACAGGACTGGGAGTGGCCTTCCTGGCTCGTTTATGTGGCAGGCGGAGGGGAGGAACCTGAGACTCAGTCAGGCTGCGACTGGTCCCAGGCTTCTCTTGGCTGACACTTAGCCCCGCCTCCTCCTGGCTGCCACTAATCCCCGCCTCATCCTGGCTGACACTAATAATCCCCGCCTCCTCCTGACTGCCACATTCCACAGCCTCCTCCTGGCTGAGGTCTTCCTGTGTATGAAAAAGGGACATAGTTTTAGTTTTTTTTACATCAATCACACACAATTTTCACCTCCAGACTGCTGCAAATTCAATGTTAACAAATATAACAGACTATCCTTCTGAGCCCAGCATTTTGCATTCTTGTCCCAATTTTTGGTGCCCACTACTGTCTATTGATATGTAAAACACTTTTTTTAATCAGCAATTAATGATCAATAATAACATCTAGTAAACATCATTTATTTATTGCCCAGAAATCTGTAGAAGAATGCTATACCTGACTCCAGCTGGGCTCCTCCACTTCTTCCTGGCTGGAAGGCCCAGGTTGGACATCGGAAGCCTCAGCTGGGATGGAAGGAAGAGTGGAAGGAAGAGTGGAGAGGGATTCCCTGACTTCAGTGTGGTCTGACAGAAATCGCAGTCTCTCGTAGTACCACAGCCTGGGGACATAAATGTCATCTGCTGCAGCTCCGGATCTCTGGGAATCTGTGACCTTCTTGCGCTCCCTTAGATAAGTGCTCCTCAGGCCACCAATTTTGGCTTTTAAATAAGGGATGATTGCTGTGGGGACCACCGGCTTCACCAACTCCAGCAGTTTCTCCAGCGCTGCCTGCCTCTTCTGTTTGTGATTATAGTGGGGGTGTCTCACCTGCCACAGACAGGGCAGCTCCCTGTACTTGTCAATGAACAGGGGCAGGAAATTGTGGTCGTTGAACCCATCCATTTTCTCTGCAAGACACAACACAAGACAAACCCTAATGTCAGGCCAAACTCCCCTAATCTTGTTACAATATAGGCTTCCATTTCGAAGCAGTATAGGCCCAAGTTTAGATCCTACCTTCATTAGCACGATCGGCGTCTCCGATGCTCCTTCCTCCGCTCACAGATCGTACGTAAGACGCGCGCGTTACGATTTATACACACTGCGCATGCATATAACTCCGCCCGCCCCTGACGTTCTTTCTATTCTATTCCCCGCCCCTTTTCGTTCGGCGCAGTGGAGGAAGAGCACATGGCGGAGAGACAACAGGATCCTGATAATTGGAGCAACGAGGAGGAGGAGGAGGATGAAAGGCCGGAGCCTGAAACGTCCCAATCCAGAAGGAGATTAAAGGACTCAAATATGTCCTTTGGGGAGATGTTGGAAATGGTGGATATCCTGAAGAAGGCCGACTATGATGGAAAGTATGGGCCTTACCCCAACCACAATGTCCGAAAGGCCAAGATCATGGCGAAAGTGGTCAGGAGTCTGCACCGGAAATTAAGGGTACGACGATCGAAAGATCAGCTCAGGAAGCGGTGGTCGGACCTGAAATTACGAGAACATGAGCAGTACAGAAAGATCCGGAGAGTGCTGCAAAAAAGTAAGTAGTTGTGCTGTGTTCCTATTGTTCTTGTGTTTATTACGTTCGTGCTGCTCCATGTGCTTTTAGGAACTGTTGTACAGTTTAAAATGGCAACTTTCATGTTCATGGGCACATTATTCGTTCGGATCACACATTTTTATTTCGGACTATAAAATACCATTGTTTAGGCCATATGCATTTGGCCACCATTTTGAGGCCCTATACTTGTCTTCAAAGAATTGGGTTGTGTAGATGGCTTGGTTACTAGAATGAAATGCAAACTAGATTCTGTGTAAGGAGAGGACACTCAGCAGCTGTTTTCACATCTGGACACTGGAGCACTAGTGTGGGACCCCAGAACACCCTTTTTATTAGGGGGGCCACACAGGTGCTCCAGTGTATACTATAGGGGGGGCTACATCTGTGAAGCTTGTACCAAACAGGTAAAGTATTGCAGCTTGACAAAGGACACTAAAAAAGCTACATCTTGGAACTATGCTAAAATAGATCATTGTACCCCACTTCCAAGCAATGTTTCATCTTTTTAGTTCTGCCATCAAATATCTGTGTGCTAATTATACCATTTTTGTTTTACATAGGGGAGAAAAGACTCGGAGGACACCCCTCATCTGAGGAGACCAGAGACCCCCCCCCCCTCTGGAAGAAGGGGAAATCCACCCAACACAAGATGAGCAGGAGGAAGAAGACGTGGTGGAAGTAGTCACCACAACAGGTGAGTGTCTGCGACCACAGGCTCCGATAAGAGATGGATGGCGGCATTTTTTTTCGACCTAATTTATTTTGGGTTTCCTCTCTTTTTAGGTGATCGTGAGGTTGTGTATGAAGATCCTTTCACATCAGAAAGTGCCCAGATCATGATCGGGGAGATCATGGGGTGTAATTTACAATTGGAAAACATCAATGATGTTATTCCAAAATATAAAAACATCATTGATGTTTTGGGGCGAGTTTAAAGCCCCTCCAAATCACTTTCTTCTTTTGTCTGCTACAATGTGTGAAATGTTTTTGTGATTTTTCCCAAAGCCAAATTTGGAGGATGCACACAATGTGTCAACATGTGCTATCTGCCATCACGGGAGATCAATGGACGCGTTTTGGGGGTGCAACCCCTTCCTCAATAATAAAGTCGCGTTGAGGAAGGGCTTTCTCCCCCAAAACACATCCCTTCATCCCCCGTGATGGCAGGTCGCACATGTTGACATTGTGAAATTTGTGTGCATCTTCCAAATTTGGCTTTTCCAGGGGTGATTTCCCCCCATCTGAACGCAATATCAAACACAGTTCCTAAATACTCATGTCTGATATTGCCTTCAAGTTCTACCAAATGTGAACTTTGTAAGATCAAGATTTGTGTCTTTCTTGTGGGTTTTACACAGGCCTGTTTTCTATAAAATGGACATTTTGATTTTGGATAATGACACCACAAAAATTGTTATACAACAAACATGTTGGTTTGTCAGAAAAACCTTTGGTAAATGCACATGTGATTGTGCAGGTATTAAAAAGATTGCTCATCAAGAATGTGTGGATTATTGTCTCAACACTACAACACTTTTGGGGTGATGTAATTGTTGTTTTATGAGAAAATGGGGGAAATTTCCTAAGGGCAAATCCACTTTGCACTACAAGTGCAGTTTCAGTGCAGTTGCAAGTGCACTTGTAGTGAAAAGTGTCTTTGCATTTAGTAAATAACAGCCAACAGTGCTTTGTATAAGGTTACACAATCACGACATTTTCTGCACTCCACACATTTCTGTCAGGGTCAGCTAAAACAAACACAAGCAGTAAATGTCCACAAAGAAGAGCCTGGGGGGAGATGCCTGTCGAGAACTTGAGGTCCTGCAGGCTTCTCCTTGTGGCCAAATACCGCAAGGTAGCGACCAACCTCTGCTCCGGAGTGATGGCTTGCCTCATGCAGGTATCCTGCCTGCTGATATAGGGGGTCAGCGAAGCCAACAGACGGTGAAATACGGGGTCCGTCATCCTGAGAAAGTTCCTGAAATCATCAGGATTATTCTCACAGATCTCACGGAGCAAAGGCATATGAGAGAACTGGTCACGCTGAAGCAACCAATTCTTGGTCTATGAACTCCTCCCCACCCTGTTCATGGACTGGACTTGTGTCAAGGACCCCAACACCAAGCCCCCGCACAGCACGAACTCTACGAGGAGTACGCATACGAAACATGGCTAGAAAACGGTCGGCTGCTCAGAACAAAGTAACAGAACGCACTGAAGAACAGCAAGGCCTGTGAAGAGCGACCTGAAAAACAGCAACGAGCAGGCAAGATCACACAGAAAACTCTGATACGAACTGACTGCACGCACTGAAGAGCAGATACAAACCCACAAGCACAAACTGAACGTCAGAAAACGATCTGAAAGCCACGAGTCTGAAAAAGCGCGAATCGTCTCTCACCAAACTTTTACTAACACGAGATTAGCAAAAGGAGCCCAAAGGGTGCCGCGCTTGGTTCTGAACCAGCCTTTTCTAGTCTCGTCGTACGTGGTGTACGTGACCGCGTGGTTGTCGATCGGAAATTCCGACAACTTTGTGCGACCGTGTGTAGGCAAAACAAGTTTGAGCCAACATCCGTCGGAAAAAATCCTAGGATTTTGTTGTCGGAATGTCCGAACAAAGTCCAACCGTGTGTACGGGGCATTATGCTGAAATAAAAATACATTATTTAATTTTTTTCCAATTTTTCACCTAGTAAAGAGTATCTCGGACTCCAAATTTGACACTGCACCACTGACTGTAACTGAGTGTGAATCTAATTATGGAAAGACCTAAAGCTGGGCAGGTTCTTGTAAAAATATATTGTAAATTCAGGCAATATTGTCAGCATAAGAACATTAAAATGTGTCTGTGTTTGAAATAAAAGTGAAATAATTTTAAACATTGTAAACAAAGGAAATGAAACCTGGTCAGAATACTGTAGAATTTCTTTCTCTCATTTTTTTTTTTTTATTATTCTTTTACGTTTTTGGCAAAATACAATATAGGAATACAAACAGGACAAATCGGTATTTTTTTTTCTCAATTTTTTGAACGTGGCGTTTTTAATCTCACACGTTTAATCAGTATATTAACCAACCTGTAGAGAGCAGATTATATGTAAAGGCAGGGGATCAGGGTTGCCAGCAGTCAGTAAATTTACCCGACCGCTTGTAAAAATCGCATATTTTTTACTACTGTCTGTAAATATCAGTAGCTGATAATTTGTCATGCTGTGATGGCTTTTTAAGTGTTAACAAGACAAATTACTTGTTATGTGTATTGTCAATGTTTCCATATTGTGTTTTATACTGTTTCAATTATCAGTTGTCTTCGTTTTTAATAGGAATTCAGTGTTTTTTTTTTTTTCAGGTTGTCAGTAAAAAAATGTGCTCCGCCAGTAAAATTTACATGTTTTGTCAGTAAAAAAATGTTGCTGGAGGTTGCCAACACTGCAGGGGATATATACATAAACATAGAGATTTACTGTACTTCCTGCTAACATTTTTAGCTTTATCTAGTAATCTGACATTCTATACTTTGTTTGAAAAAACTCCATTAAGGGTGTGATAATACAAATTCCTAGTTGCTTTTACAAGTTCAATTAGTGGTGTCACCCGCTGTCTACAATGAATTCTGGTAATTTTGGTGTTCAGCTTCAAGAACGTTACACCTTCATAATGGCTCTTTTGACAAGAAAAAAAAAAAGATTTATAAATATACCTAGCTATTGGATCCACAAGAGATATAGACGGGCAGTGAGGGATTCAACCACACCATAATTTGCCATGTCCGTTTTTATTTGGAGTGGAATATTTGTGCTAAAACAAGAATGTATAAAAATGTATTTTGAAGTAATGTACATATTTTTTTTTTTCCATTATCAGGTGGTAAGAGTCCATGCACAGGAGCAACAAGGAGGGGTCCAGGAACGAACAAAGCGGGTATGTACATTACAGTCCCGTGAATAAGTAACATATAGGGCTAGGCGTGACTGCAAGGTTAATGACTATGACAGACACACCCATATGGAATTACTGTACAAATGCAAAGTGCAGGTTTACATCAGCAAACCTTTATTCTGTATTGTATAACGTGGTTATAAATGTGAGAAAAGTTGCACTACTAGTGATTATAAAAGACAAAAGGACAATAACTTGGCAGCCAGCATCAACAGTATAGTGAACCGTGTATCAAAAAAAAAAAAAAGATGTATAAAATGCAGCATTAATATAAAAACCAGAATCCCCAGAGCATCCCCCAGGGATAAGTGTGAAACTGAAGGCTGCTCATTAACGAGAAACCAACTTCTGGTGAATATATCACAAAAATAAAAAAAAATGTCAATGTGCAATGGACAAGAGAAAACAAATAAATGAAGTTTCTGTGGAGAAAAACAAAAAGAAACAAACAAACAAACAGCAAGCAATCTGTGATGAACAAAAGCTTAAATGCTCCTCAATGAGGTACTGTATAGTCCCATATAAAAAAAAGCAAAGGGGTGATGCCTTTTCAACAGATGATAAGTAAAAATGAGCAGGCTTCTCTATATATTATTCACAGATATGCATGTAGGATGATAGAAGAATTGGGTACGCTTACCGCAGAGGGTGGACACACTCGCCGTACGGCGGTGGGTCAGACAGGCATTTGGATCATTCAATCCAGCAGATGCTTGGTGGGAGACTGTGATGGTATAATGATATACCCCGATGGCCACATCCAGAACAGCGAAGAACAGATGGTGCACACCAGAACCTCCAACAGGCAGACGCACACTTATTCGCCAGCTGGATAGGATATGAAGACTCCAAAAGGCAACATGTCAAATCATGGGAAAAGAAAGAAAGGGCCTCCACATAGTGCATGAATCCGAATTAAAAAATGTTTTTAAAAAGTACAAGCCACCTAGCACGGTGGGTACAAGAGGTGATCACATAAAAAATAAAAGAGATAAATTGTGTGGTGTCAGAAGCACAAAGGCTAACAACCCGACATGTTTCGACCAATAGTCCTTCAACTGGGGCATCACTAAACCTTTCATCTGATTTCTAAATTGCTGCATTTGTAAATTCCAAAAGCCAATATACAGGAATAGTAGTGGTAAAAAAAAAAAAAAGCACCAATCTTGTTTTTTTGGACAATTCTCCTTTTAAGGGGGTGTGTCCTATGCCTGCATACTTTTCCTGATAGGTGTCCCTCATTCCCATTTCAAAAAGTTGGGAGGTGTGATGCATAGAATGCATATAGATAAAAAAAAAAAAAATACCTTCTGCCTTTACCTTCTGGCTTTTCTGATCAGTTGTCTTACATTTTGTGAGACATTTATGTTTATGGTAACTGACTTTTGGGGAGGAGCACCATTTGCATCAGGTTCCAGAGAAGTTCTTCTGAAGAGATCTTCCTCTGTGTTATAATAACACTGTCACTCATAGGAGCGTAATCTGTGTATCAGTATGCATACTGTTATCAGTCGATCAGGCATGATTGCACAAGCAGCAACACCACTAGAGCCAACCTGATCAGGAGAACAGTAGAGATTGGATGGCAACATCTAACCCAGACATATAATTTTGGCAGAATGATTAGGCGCCCTGGGGCATCTACACAAATGACCCTGTCCACAACCATGCAATCTTATGCTAATTCAACCAGGACATTTAGAAAAACTTTCCTAAGAAAAAAATATAAAAACAACTGTTGTTGATCTCATACTGAAAATGCAAGTTGCCTCTGTTCAGGGTCAGTGCCTTGGAATGCAATGACGTCAAATATGCCAATAAAGAGTCCTGACTTGCTTAATGCCAGCCTATTCCAGATTATTATTATTAATATTATTATTCAGGATTTATATAGCGCCAACAGTTTGCGCAGAGCTTATTAGATTAGCAAAATCAGAAATTGGTGATCATCCTGGTGAAAGAACAATCATTTTTCAGAAGGTGTGCAGAAAAAGCAGGCCGTGAATTTTCTCCCGTAAATTGGCACCAAAGTACAGCTTGAACCAGACGTTTATAAAGGGAAGTCCTGAGGTTGCATGACATCAAGAATGTGTACTCACAAAACAGTAGTAAAACTGACAGCGTTGTTAAGCAGGTCTTGATGTTGACAGACCTTGAAACTTTTGTCCAATTCGAAGTTCTGTTTTGAATAATAATTGTCTGACAGTTCACTTTGAAAATACTGGTTTGGGAGTCTGTATAAGAGCGCCTTCTAGTGTTCGTTTTGCTTTATAACATGCGCTGAGTTTCTCATGCTATCAGGAAAGTCATACGTTTTAGATTGTAAGCTCTAACGAGCAGGGCCCTCTGATTCCTCTTGTACCAAATTATAATGTAACTGTAATATCTGCCTTTATTTTGTTAAGCGCTGCGCTATATAAAACCTGTATTATAATAATAATAATGTAAAGGAATAAAATCCTGAATTTAAGCTTCATACCTTTTAAAGTGGATGCAAACCCGAATATTTTTTTTTTTTTCATGTCATAATGTAGAGTATAAGATTTCGTATTATTTGAGCCCAGTCTTGCCACACAGAGTTAATCCATCTCTGAGCAATCCTCTTTTATTGTTCAGTGAGATAAAACTTGACAGAGAAAAACTGTCAACTCCTCCCCCTTGCTGTGAGTGACAGGTGATTTACATCTCGTGCACTAGCCTAAGACATGCATTATTTTTATTTCCCACCCCCACTCCTTTCTTCAGCAGCTCTGCAAGGATTGGCTGTTCCACACCTCAGCATGATTTGACATGCTGAAGTCATGTGGTTACACAGGAGAAAATGCATATTGACAAGGGGAGTGTAGAGGTGGGCGGGGAGTCTACTGACATCACGACTCCACCCACCGAGCTCCAGACAACAGACCCACCCACAGAATCTGCAGTTTTTCGGGTCTCATAACAGACAGAGGGAAGACATTTGATAGGTAAGGATACATGCAGGAGGCATGTATATCCTTATAGATAACCCCTAATGGCAGTAGTTTAGAAAGGATGACATTGGGTTTACATCCACTTTAAAACATATCTATGGTCAAAATGTAATACCCTATCATTTCTAGTAGGGTTGCACCGATATGGGTTTTTTTTCGGTATCGGTTTCAGGTATTGGAGCATTTGCATGAGTACGAGTACTCTTGCATATGCTCAGTACTGGCAGCGCTCCCTGTATCGGTGCAACCCTAATTTCGAGCCTGCTCTGAATCTGAATGATCTTGAAGTCTGTAATCATACGTTGTGAAGATCACCACACATTTACTTCCTCAAATTCTGTAACACAGATTCACTGTGGGTGAGCATTGCTGTGTCACAGTATTCAGAGAACCTGCCTTCTGAACTACAGAAGTGCTGAGAGGGAGAATTTTAGGAGGCAGAGTCAGTACAGGAATCACTGCTTGCAGTCAGCAAGGTACTATGGGATATGTTGTCCCTAGAAATTGAAGTAAAACAGCAGAGGAGAAACTGTAAAGCCTGCAGGGAATCCAGGAAGTTGTGGAAAGAGATGTCCGCAGACAGTTGGCACTCACCGCATTTACACTTGCTTCGGCTTCAACACACATTAAAGGGGTTGTAAAGGTATACATTTTTTCACCTTAATGCATTCTATGCATTAAGGTGAAAAAACTTTTGAAAATACCGCCGCCCCCAGCCCCCCGTTTTACTTACCTGACACCTCGAAACTCGGCCGCTCGCTCCCGACCTCCATTCAGCCAATCAGCCTGGTTGCTGATTGGCTATAGTGGAGGGATTGAAAGCAGCGCAGCCATTGGCTCGCGCTGCTGTCAATCACAGCCAATGAGGCGGCGCGCCGGGGGCGGGGCCGAGTGATACAGCGAGCGACTATAGCCGCCGGCTGTATCACGGGAGCGCGCCCGCAATAACTAACCACCATGCGAGAGAGCTCGCATTAAGGTGGTTAGTTATTGCCGGGAGGAGCTGAGACAGCCGCCGAGGGACCCCAGAAGAGCAGGTTCGGGGCCACTCTGTGCAGAACGAGCTGCACAGTGAAGGTAAGTATAACATGTTTGTTATTTAAAAAAAAGAAAAAAAATTACCTTTACAACCCCTTTAACAGCTAGTTTACACTTGCTTGAAAACAAGGCTTTGGACACGCTTTGTTGAAGTGGTTGTAAACCACCTACAACCACTTTTGCCTACAGGTAAGCCTATTATAAGGCTTACCTGTAGGTACCGTGAATTTCTCCTAGACTTGCACACTCTAGGAGATATTCACTGTGCTGACATCATTGCATATGCGCACTGAAGAAACGGCACGTACGTGTCGTTTCTTCAGCTGTTGTGCCATGACCGGTGGCTCCTGCCCGCATGCGCGGAGGTGGCGTCATCGCAGCGCCGGCCAATCACAGCGCCAGAGCCCACGAACCTGGAAGTATGTTGCCCCTTAACAGCGGTGTACGAGGACCGCTGTAACAGCATCGTTCTAAGGTAAGTATTTCATAAAGAGCTATTATGCGATGCAAACTAGCTCTTTATGCCTTTGTCTTGCAGCGCTTACAACCACTTTAAAGCTCTCTGAACGCCGGTCAAAGCTCCGGTCACTAAATAAAATGGTTAGCTTACAGTCCTGTTTACACTATGCTTTTGCTTTGCTTCGGCTTCACTTCAAAAATTATACCCCATGTAGCTTTAGTGGTGCTTCAAAGCGTCTTCAAAGCCTCCATAGAAGTCTATGGCAAAGCTCACTTGAAGCCCCACTGAAGCTCCACCAAAGCCTCATCAAAGCACCAAGCAAAAGCAAGGTGCAAATAGACTGTAAGCTAACCATTTTATTTAGTGGCAGGAGCTTTAACTGACTTTCTGAGAGCTTTGCGTCCGAAGCCATGTTTTGAAGCAAGTGTAAACTAACCCTTAGGACCAGTTCACACCACAAAAATGCACTCCGGTCCCTTTCAGGATGCGTTTCTGCATGCGTGTTCTTAACCAGGTTTTATGCGTTCTGGTACGTTTCTGGATGCATTTCAGGTGTTTTGTTTTTTTTTGTTTTTTTTTTAAATGTGTTTTGTTTTATTGTTCACACTGTGTTACTTTTCGGTGTTTGTCCTTTTCATCTTTTTATGCTTTGGTATTTTTTATTAGATATTGCTAACTGACACATTAAGGGCTCATGCATGTGGATGTAAAAAATGCGTTCTAATCAGTAAAAGTGTATAATGCTGCAGTATTGTATGCCTTGGGCTAGAATAATAGTGATTTCTAGAAGTCTCATGCAACATTTCTCGGGTCTATGACCAGTCTCCTATATCATGTCCCCAGTCTCCAACAGCAGTTTTTTTTTTAGTCTTTGACCATCTCTTGTAGCATTCCTATTGTCTTTAACCATCTCCTGTATGTGTCTGCTTTATATAGCATTACATTCACTAAATTATTTTGTGGGGGCCTTTTGTGATGTGAGAGGCTGCACTCGAGACCCCATAGAGTCATAGACCTAGAAACTTGACCATTACTGCACTAAATAACGCTGATGAAATGGAGTATAACCCCATTGAGTAATATGTACAGGCACTCATATACAGTATCTCACAAAAGTGAGTACACCCCTCACATTTCTGTAAATATTTTGTTATATCTTTTCATGTGACAACACTGAAGAAATGACACTTTGCTACAATGTAAAGTAGTGAGTGTACAGCTTGTATAACCGTGTAAATTTTCTGTCCCCTCAAAATAACAACACACAGCCATTAATGTCTAAACCGCTGGCAACAAACATGAGTACACCCCTAAGTGAAAATGTCCAAATTGGGCCCAATTAGCCATTTTCAGTGCTCAGACCATACGCCGCACTGCATCAAATGGGTCTGCATGGCTGTTGTCCCAGAAGGAAGCCTCTTATAAAGATGATGCACATGAAAGCCCGCAAACAGTTTGCTGAAGACAAGCAGACTAAGGACATGGATTACTGGACCATGTCCTGTGGTCTGATGAGACCAAGATGAACTTATTTGATTCAGATGGTGTCAAGCGTGTGTGGCGGCAATCAGGTGAGGAGTACAAAGACAAGTGTGTCTTGCCTACAGTAAAGCATGGTGGTGGGAGTATCTTGGTCTGGGGCTGCATGAGTGCTGCCGGCACTGGGGAGCTACAGTTCATTGAGGGAACCATGAATGCCAACATGTACTGTGACATAGTGAAGCAGAGCATGATCCCCTCCCTTCAGAGACTGGGCCACAGGGCAGTACTCCAACATGATAATGACCCCAAACACACCTCCAAGATGACCACTGCCTTGCTAAAGAAGCTGAGGGTAAAGGTGATGGACTGGCCAAGCATGTCTCCAGACCTAAACCCTATTGAGTATCTCTGGAGCATCCTCAAACGGAAGGTGGAGGAGCGCAAGGTCTCTAACATCCACCAGCTCCGTGATGTCGTCATGGAGGAGTGGAAGAGGACTCCAGTGGCAACCTGTGAAGCTCTGGTGAACTCCACACCCAAGATGGTTAAGGCAATGCTGGAAAATAATGGTGGTCACACAAAATATTGACACTTTGGGCCCAATTGGACATTTACTCACTTTTGTTGCCAGCGGTTTAGACATTAATCGCTGTGTTGAGTTATTTTGAGGGGACAGAAAATGTACACTGTTATATAAGCTGTACACTCCCTACTTTACATTGTAAAAGATATAATAAAATATTTACAAAAATGCGAGGGGTGTACTCACTTTTGTGAGATACTGTAAGTGAAAGGGTATACACAGTCATACCTTGTGTAAATGCCGATGGCTTCTGAATCTGCATTTACCTGAGCATGCACATGCACAATATATTTTCCCGCATGCACCACTCTTGCTTTTGGGCAAACTACACTGTAAACGCTGATGCAGAAGCCATTGGTGAACACATGAATGCAGCTGTATACAGCTATTCACTTGTATAGGCAGCTTTACCTGCAGCTCCTCAGGTGCAGGTAGGCACTAGGGATTTCATGCTAGAGGACTTTGAAGCCTAGGTGTGTGCGCGCATGAGTTCTAAGAAGGTTGAGAACATTTTATTTCTTATATCAACAGATGCTGGTTAGTTATTTTATGATTCATCAGATAACTCAAGGAGACCTCACTGATAATTTACATTTATTTTGCCTTCTCAAATAGCATGTGGATTCAGCAGGAAGCCCAGTTCTACTGCGTCGTTCCAAGAGAAGATGGGTCCTCACTACGATAGTCTTGGAGGAAAATGATCCTGGACCCTTCCCAAAGAAAGCTGGAGATGTAAGGAAAAGACTGCTATTAGCCTTTTTTATAATGTAATCTGACAAACCTGTAGCTGTATATGTTAGCAGCTGTAAGCATGTAAGCAGTCTGACAGCTGACACCCGGGCTTTGTGTCCCTATCCAGCTATATCATGGACAACAAGTGCAAAGAGACAACTATGCAACATGTCCAGTGCAGTTACATTTAACCTGTTTCAACTTATAGTTTGTAAATATAAGTACTCAATAAAGAATGTGTGGAACTTTGATTAGATAAGTTCACAGTGATAATGCATCAATAATGAAAAGCGAATAAACATGAAATCCATAAGTTACAGTGGGGATGGAAAGTATTCAGACCCCCTTAAATTTTTCACTATTTTGTTATATTGCAGCCATTTGCTAAAATCATTTAAGTTATTTTTTTTAATCATTAATGTACACACAGCACCCCATATTGACAGAAAAACACAGAATTGTTGCATTTTTGTAGATTTATTAAAAAAGAAAAACTGAAATATCACATGGTCCTAAGTATTCAGACC